>NC_134826.1:155615314-155679906 GCF_004210375.1 Tachypleus tridentatus | reverse complement strand
GGAGGGCCGAGGGGGGCACCATTGTTGGGCTGTGTTTAGGGCAACTGATGTCCTAGTAATGAATACTAGTGAAAAGAAGTTATTGTCTTTGTATGCAAATCACTGGTTAGGCCTAGGGTGGAATACTGTGCTATAAAGCATTTTGACTTGTTGGAAAGGCTTCAGAGGATATCTACTACGATGACTAAATAAAAGAGATAGGCTAAGGTTTATTGAGAAAAGCGAAATAAATTACCTTAAAGAGGCTTATAAGATTATCGGTGAATTTACAGAATAAAGTTGTTATTGTTAAATAGAAGGCCACAAAAAGGGCTATCTATGCTCTGCCCACTATGAAACCTGGTTTCTAGCGGTAGAGTCTGCAGACACTGGGGCAAGATAAAAATAAAGACCTTATATTTCATTGTGTTACTTAACGAAGATGCGAGTATACAAATTTTAGGGTTAGATAAGAACAGCTAGGCTTCCGTAAGACCGTCTTATTTCTCTACCAGGATGATCGTTTAATGGAATAGCAGCGGAAGCCGGCACATTGTAGAGATTTAAGAGGATTAAGACAATAATTTCCTGGAAAATAAAAAGTGTGTTTAAGTTTTTCTTTCAGGGTGAGCATGAAGAGACAGTCTTGAAACAGCAGGCGATCCTTTGTTTTCAGTATATTATGGTTAAAAGCGTTGAGAATACAACTTAAACATGCTAGATTATCGTGTTTCTATATAGGTTTAAATACAAGACATTACACCCCTGAGTCTTGACGTGGAGAATACAGCTTAAACATGCTAGATTATCGTGTTACTAGTGTCTACACCTAGATACTCCAATGGTTACCCTCTTGAAATAATATTAGATGGCCTACTCAGGAGTTCCCTGATAAACAGTAGATTAGTTCGTAGTGTCCTGATTACCGTTGACATTACGAATTAAGTGATGACAATAAAGCAAATGACATCACTAACATAAAATAATCTCGCTACTCAGCTGAGATCATTAAAAAAGAATATACATTTCAGGTCATCTGTCCTAAATGGTGGAATCATTTGAAAATTTATACTGTCGTTTTGGGTTTTAGTGGCGATTCTTGAAGAAGCTGTAAAACGACACGTTGTGTGTTTAATTAATAAAAAACATTTTGGTGTTATAAGGCGGTTTTTTCCTAGTATTATATATGTGTTCCATACACCAATATACTCTACAGAAATTAAGCATTTCCAGTTATAGGTTTAATTTAGAGAAGACTTATATCGTCAAAGAATACTGGTCCTAAGTTATAGATTATTTGAGGTCTGAGACCATGTCTCTATCTAGGTGAAAATTTACCTGAGAATCAGATGTATATGGACAGTAACAGAATAAACATAATAGAACGAGGTGTAAAATTAAATAGTACGTTACCTTTGGTTTCAAACTTTAACCGAGGTCTCGACCCCAGTGATATCCTATCTATGGCTACGGTCTATGTCTCAAAGGATCCGAATATTAGGCCTAACTTGAGTATTATCGGAGGCTTCAGAAAATCCTAAAACCGGACCTAACTTAAATATTACCCGAGACTTCAAAGTGTTCTAGAAAATAATGACAAAATTAAAGATTATATATGGCTTCAGGATATTCTAATACCAGGTGAAGGTTATAAATAACCCGAGTCTTCCAAGAATCTTTATATTAAAAATAATGTATTGACAGAAAGCCACACTAAGATTTGTTAGTTTCTGTAAGATTCTTTTAAGTTATTTTTTCGAATGCCCTTCACCAAACATGCTCGGCCTTTCAGCCGTGGGGGCGTTATAATGTGACGGTCAATCTCGCTATTTGTTGGTAAAAGAGAAGCCCAAGAGTTGGCGGTGGGTGGTGATGACTAGCTGCCTTCCGTCTAGTCTTACACTGCTAAATTAGGGATGGCTAACGCAGATAGCCCTCGTGTAGCTTTGCGCGAAATTCAAAACAAACGACGAAAATAAAGTAATCAACACCACCCACTGCAAGATCTGGGCTACTCTTTTTATCAACAAAAAGTGGAATTGACCATAACATTTTCTACCCCACCTCGGATGAAAGAATAATCACGTCTAGTCGGGTATGATTCAAACCCACGTCTAGTCGGGTATGATTCAGGTGTTCTAAGCACCAGGCCATTCTAGCTCATATTCATAAAGATAATGTTTGTTATCGAAACTGACAGCATGAATATTGTGACCAGAACTAAAGATTTCATATCGTGATAATTATATCTTGCAAGGAATCGTGAACAATACAGAGCGATTTGGTAACAGCAAATGTTGGTGTATTCTGCTTTGCTAGATGAAAAATATACAAAAATAATTTAAAATAATTCCAATCCTTAACGCGAGCGAAGTTATCTTTACACGTATGAACAAGTGTATCTCAAACTAGTTTGTTTATTTGTTATTGAGAAAAAAACTTCACGGTGGGCTATTCGTTCTCTGCCCACACGGATTCTAATGTTGTAAATCTGCAGACGAGCCACTGGAGGGCGTTCAGAGTAAAAAAAATATACCATTGTAAACTCAGTTTTAAACACAATTAAAGTTTAGTTTGAGAGTGAACGAAATTTTGAGTAAGAAAATTTATTCTAATAAAAAAAAACTTCAGTAAGTTAATTTTTCAATTTTGCCTTATACACCCAGCAAGTTCAAGTCAGAGAAAATATAACATGCCGGTTGTAAATTATAGAACTACAAAATATTCTGTCAGTTGTGCAAAACAAAATCTTAATCACGAGGAAATTTGTCATGTGAAATAACACTTTTTGTTTTGATACGAATGTATATCGATACTGCAACAGTGTGCGTCCAAGGTCATCCTCCAGTGCGTTATTTTTAGTATTATTATTGGACAAAATATTGTTCCTGTAACATGAACACTCAGGCAAAATTCGACAATAAACTGAGTGTAATGTATCGAAGGTACTAAACCTATAGTACAGTAAGCCGTCAGTTACCTTACATAATTTTGAAAAGGTTAACGACAGGTCTTTTGACCTCCATTTCGGTTCTGTGCACATCCGCATGACGCATACTTGTTTAATAAGTAAAGGTGACACGAAAACGAGGCTAACAAACATCGCTGAGATGGCAAAACAAGCAAATATGTCTTCCGTTTGAGTCTCACACTTTAGAAAGTTTTCACGTGTAAGTAGATTCATTTTTATATTTAGTAAGCGCAAAATGTAGCTATGTTATAAATATAATTATTTTAGAAGTAATTTAATATGCTAAAGTACTTGTCATACCATCATTGACATTGTTTGTCTTAAATATCTTATTTTGACTGTCGAGTCGTTGCAGTGCGCTAGGTAACAGTTGTGATAACGGACTTCGCTTTAACTTGACAGTTGATATTTCTTTGTTCCCAGCTGACTGGAGTTTGAAACTACGGTGTCTTGTAATACTTTCCACTATAGAATAGATAGTTCTACACAGTTGATGAATTAATACATGTAGAAATGGTTGGTATGAAATAAACGTTTGTACTAAGTATGTATATATAATAAATAATCCTTGTTTTGTTATTCCCGTCGACACATTTTTTGTAATATTTGTATGGGCTCTTTGTGAAAGTAAAAGTAAAATGGGTAGTGAGTGTTTTGGTATTCACAATTTTATTTAATTATTAGGTCTTTGATGTGGGTAATGCCTGTTTATTAATTTGTCACGTTGTCACATTGAGTGTTGTGGCTAAAACTGTAGAAAGGTAAGTTATAAGAAACATTGTTCATGCATTGGTTTTATAAATTATTTTTGAAAGAAAAGTTAAAGAAGGAATTGGATTACATTTAGTAGCTTCTCTACTGCGGTGTTGAACAAGAGCATACTATCTGTCTTGTTTGGTGTTCCTTTCCAAAAAGACATTTTGAAGAACCAACTGTCACTTTCTCAGATGTCTATAACAGTTTAACAGAACTTGAAGTTAAGTTAGCCAACTTTAATATTTTCATGTTGGTAAGGGTATGAATATAAAAGTAGATTGATACTTTGCTATACTCATCCAACAGAACTCTTAAGAAAATGGAACATATATATAGTACATTTATTAGATTCCAAACTAAAGTTCTAAGAATTTGTTTGTGAATAAATGTGGTAATGTATATTTCTCAACTTTACACATATATTGAGAATTCAAGTCGCCATTACCAACTAAACATTTTCAAATTTAATTTTTATCATACCATCTCTAGCTATTCTATATTTCAGTGATAAAACTATTGCAATATCTTTTTAATTACTAAATGTTTGCCCTCACTATTTGCTTAGCTTAGATACCACACTGGTTTTCAATACCTGCATCAGTAACCAAGGTAGCATTTTTGTTGATCAGAACTACATCCATGAACAAAGTGCACTGTGTTTTACTGTAAGTGTATCAGTAGCCAGGACGTTATTCTGGTTGGGTATCCTCCACTGCACATATTTCCAGTGTGTTATTTCTGGTTGCCCTCCACTACATGCTTTACCAAAGATAATTATCTGTTATGTGGTAAGAAAACTACTGTGTGTACCACAGATGTTATTCATCCACTATTACACTAATGAGTATATTTGTGGCTCAAAGGTTGTTTAAATTGTTGTGAAAGTGTACCACCTATAGTAGTCAAACAGAATACAAAGATATGCTTACCTATTGTAAGTAAATCCATTAAAATGAAGATTTCTTCTTGCAGGAGGGATAATTTCATGTTCCTTGGATGATTATCTTTTGAAACCTTGTGTAAAATCTAGTAGTGTTGTGGCTATACTTTAAATCTTAAGAAATTTTTCTGAGATCTTCTGTGGATACAAAGTTTAATTTCATTGTATCTGTGAAGTGTCCATCCATCACGTGGTTTGTCATATTGTTCTTTAAATATTTTTGGGAGTGATCAAGTGTTTGTGAAACATTAATTTTAAAGGAATTTTTTTCTCAGGTTGTAATATTGAACAAAAGGATGATATATCTAAGCATAGGAAAACTTGTTTATGAAAAAACAAACCAATAAACTTTGGTCATTCTCCAGTATCATGTTAGTTCTAATGAGATATACAGAACATTAAGTAAACCAAAATTAGTTGACATTGTGTCCATGGTATCTGTAATATTAATGTAAAACTGTTTTTTAACTGCTAAGTAGAAAATTATTATAAACAGCAACAGTCCAAGTAGTTGGTAATACCTAGGTAAATGTTACAAGCAGTAGGTTCAAACTGTTCATCAGAAAAGTGTTTTCTGTTTAAAAGTTCAATTAGTCAGACTAAATAGTTTGAAGACCACTGACTTGTGGGTTTTGGCAGTTTAACCATCCTCTGCTCTTATTTTAAGTTCAAAAAAGTGACTCTCTTGAAATACACTTTGATATCAAGTCTTAAGATTTGGGAGTTCCTAAAGGTAGGTGGAAACATATAGTGCTATCTCTGAAGTGAAAAGGCAGCTGAAAACCTGATGATGAGGTAGGAAGGTCTGTCGAGTAAAAATACAATTCTTAGGGGTCATTGAAGACATGCAGGTAAAAAAGCACATGTGAAGTTGGAAAGCTAAGTTGTTTTTGAAAGTTAGTTTAGTGGACCAAGGTATTTAAGGTTAGACAAATTACTTTTATTTTGATGTTGAAATTTTGTGTTGTTTTCTAGAGAGTTGAGGCATAACATACTGATAACAAATTTTGTACGTTGAATAAAGAATTAATTATTTGGTAAATTGGTGAGTCTACTACTGCTGATAATACTGCACAACAATCTTTTTTAAAAAGTTTTGCTTCCTGAAAAGTTTGACAGGTACCTGGTGGGTATGCACAAATATAGTTTTGCTTTTGCTTCATCACGTAGGAACTCTGAGAAATAGACAATTAACTGTTTACTGGCAATAACCTATTTAATTGTGTTTATGTTTCTAATACGCTATTAAGTTCAACATAATTAAGTGTTTTGCTCCTGATTTTTCCGGTGCACCACGTTGCAGTGTCCAACAGTAGTCGGCAAGCATTGATGGATTCCAGTTGCCCTGATATTGTTTTTCCATTGTAGCAGTGTCCTGGTGAAACCTTTCACCATGTTTGTCACTGACAGCACCGAGATTTGCGGGGAAGAAGTCCAAGTGTGAGCAGAGGAAATGAATCTTGAGTGACATGTTGCACTTCTTTGTTTTGTATGAGGGCTAACAAAAAATGCCCTCTTTGATTTTGGCCTCAGTTATTCTAGGGAACATCTGTTTTAAATAACGAAAACCTTCTCTTTCTTTGTTCATTGCTTTCACGAAATTCATCATAAGTCCCAATTTTATGTGAAGAGGAGGCAAAAAATCTTTGACCGGTCAAAATTGCTTCATGCTCCACATTTTTCTGTCCTATAACTAACTCTTTACGGAGTGACTAGCTCTGTTTAGAATAATGTGACTCTTTGGTACGACTATCCCATTCACAGATGAAACAACAGTACCTTGTATAGCTGAGTTGCAGTCCCAGTAACAGAGCAACAACTTTCAGATCTCCAGATATTCCAGTTGTACTTGCTGTATTGGATGTGCTTCAGCAACATTTCCATGTTCTCGTAGGTTTCTTTCATGTGTGCTGCAGAGCCAACAGGTATTGAAGGGTGAACGTTGTCATTGTGTAACAGAACAACTTTGAGGCTTAACGTTGATAAATCAATAAAGAGACGCCACTCTTGTAGGTCATGGTCACAACCCAAAGCAGAGAACAATCCTTCGATGTCAACACAGAAACAGAACCGGTCAACTTGTGCAAAGAATTTGGTTATATCATCTTGGTGGCTTCAAAAAACAGAAATTTTCATACCTGGTGACAGCAAACACCATTCCTGCAGTCTCGAACCCAGCAATTTGGCTTTTGACAGACCTAAATCCCTAACCAGATCGTTTAATTCTGACTGTGTTATGAGATGTGGATTGCCTGAGGAGCACTGTTCAAAATCCAGATCAATGTCACTGCCAGTTCCCTGCATTGTAGTTTCTTGATCTGGTTCGTCTAAGGTCCATTCCTCTAGTGGTTTCGGAATCGGAAGACTGTCATCATGTGGCACGGGTCTCATTGCTGAAGGCAGATTAGGGTATTCAATTGACTTCTTGGTTTTGGCAGAGAAACCAGATACATTAGTCAAACAGAAGAAACAGTCTGTCACGTGGTCTTTCTGTTCTTGCCATATCATCGGGACAGCAAACGGCATTGTCTTTCGAGTGTCTCTGAGCCAAGCTCTCGGACAGACAGCACATGTTGCACAACAAATGTGAGGCACCTATTCCTGGTCTTGATCACCAATTTTACAGCCAAAGTACAGATAATATGCTTTCTTCACAAGAGCAATCATTGAGCATCTCTGATGAACAAGTGTATACTCACCACAAATATAGCAGAATGTATCACAGCTGTTACGACATTGACAATACATATTGACCAACACCAATCATCCTGTGAAACGTCTATAACATCTAACTTACTTGGTACAGTGCTACAGAGGCAATGCTGTATTCTGAAACAATATGCACACTCTATAAGGTCTATGTTAATCTAATGAGCAGCGTCTGTGTATGTAAGTCACTTTTATAGCCTGCTGAGACAGTGTCAAGCTGGTTCCAGCCTGCCCAGGCATGCCTGGGCTGCATACTTCCACAGAACAGCTTCCAACCTGGCCTGATTTCATGTCTGGGCATGTCCAGACTGCATAAAATATTGTTCATAGGTCTCTTACAGAAACAAAAATTTTTGGACACAAATATAAGAAAAAACATGACAAAGCTGAAAATTTCGATGAAACCGTACATGATGGGCAAATTTGGATGTGATTTTCATGATCAGCAGCCAAAAATCTCTAAGGAACACCCAACAGTATTCAATAAGCATAAACTTTGTTCAGTTTAATTAATTAGTGGGATAACAGCCAGCTTTGACCTTGTGCCATAGATACGAGAGAAAATTTAAGAAATAAGTGGCTATTTAGTTATAGTTAACAGTTAGGTCTATTGCCTTGTGAGCTAGTGGAATAAATAACTGCTGCTTTATTGTTTAATCAAAGAGTTAACAAAACAACAGGAACTGCTACAACAATACTGTATAGGGTACAACGTACATATGACTAAATACTTGTATAAAATATTATTTGTTTCTCAGAGTGTCTATTAAGTCTTCTAAATCCTTCTCTAGCTTTTATCATAGTGGAACATATGTGTCAACAAAACCTATTGGTCAGTATATAGTTTCTGAAATCTACTTGTTGCACAGATTGCCCTTGAGTAGCTTTATTAAAATTAAAAATGCAGTAATAAACCTACTGGTCAGTATGTTTTTGTTTTTTTTCCTACTTAGCCTCTTGTTTTCTTCCCTTCTTCTGCACTTTCCTTTTCAATGGTCCGAAATTCCCCTAAAACTTTCTAAACCTGAATTACTCCAGAACCTTTTGAACTATTTCATCCTCTAACACATGCTGAGAGTTAAAGAAATATTGCAGGTATATATATGTAAAAACCTGATGATGACCGAAGGTCGAAACATTGGTCGCTCCTCTACGTAATATATTTTCTCAACCCAAACGAGCCGTTTTTACATATATATTTCTCTACAAGTGGGTTTTCTTGACATCACTAAATATTGCAGGTATTATACCTGACGCTGTGAGTGAGTTTGGTATAGGGTGTAACACAAGCTGACACTCAAAGCTGTGGGTGTCGTGTTTAAAGTGTGTACATCTTAAGTAATTCTCACAGTAGACATCTTGTTCTATAGACAAATAGGATAAGTCAGAAAACTGGATATTTTCTACTTGTAAAAAAAGTGCAGGTTTTCTAGTAATGTTAGACAGGTCATTTATTATTGATGGGTCAAAATAACCCTATTAGCAAAAATCATAATATTTATTAAATGTCATAATTGATTTTACTAATAATTTGTGGTAATGGAGGGGATTACCTAACATAGGTCATGGTTGTAAGCCTGAGATAACTGTAATTGTTCTACTTATTTCTGGAAATAAAACAATTAGAACTGGTAAGACTGATTATAGTCATAATTTTAATGTCTATCTTATAGTAATTTTATTATTGCTTTATGTAATTAAAATCAAGACTGTAAAGCAGTAATAAAATTACTGTAAGATGTACATTAAAATTATGGCTATAATCAGTGTGTTACAATTTCCATAATTACAGTAATAAAACTTGTCTTTGGTGGCAGCTCTCTAGAGCATTAGATTTATCCCATCTGAGAGATAAGATAGATAGCATATCTCTAGTGTTCTTGAGAATTATCATCACAGACATTTCTGTTATGACTGGAAATTACAATGGACTTTATAAAATAATTTTGTTGCCTATCTTGTATACATAAACAGCTTACAAAGTACTGATTACCTGCTACAAGAATCAGTGGACAACCTGAATCAATAACCGTAATATGTTAAATATATTTACAATGAAGATGGTTCCGCATGATCAGGTGGTTAGGGCATTCGATTCACAATCTGAGGGTTACAGGTTCAAATCCTCATCCAACCAAACATGCTCATCTTTTCAGTTATGAGGGCATTATAATGTTACCATCAATCCCACTGGTTGTTAGTAAGAGTACCCCAAGAGTTGGCAGGTGGTGATGACTAACTGCCTTCCCTCTAGTCTTACACTGCTAAGTCAAGGATGGTTAGTGCGGATAGCCCTTGTGTGGGTTTTTGTGAAATTCAAAAACACAAACAATCAACAAACAAACACCCATACTGGACAATTAACACATCTTCTCATTGTGTTTAACTGAAACTTTCATAAAATAGTTTTGCTTCTTTCGTACAAATAATTTTTTTTTTTTTTTACAACTATGTAATGTTAATGTGAAAGTAACAGCAGCGTAGTAATGTTTCTGATATGTAATTACACGATATGTAGCTATGTCACTTTCCAGAATTTTCTACAAACCTGTAGATACTGATCATATATTAAGTCATTGCCTTATAACTTCACACTGTCCAGACTGGATGCCAGTGTGTAGTATTACAATCCTTATTTCTAATACATTGAGTTTTTAATGGAATAACTGAAGATTTTGTTTGGTTGTCTATGTGGCTTACCATTGATTTCATTTTAACACACTTTCAAAACGTGAATTGTTTGCCCCAATTGTATAATATAAACAATGCTGTAGTTTAAAGATCACCTGTAAAGTAACTAGCTGTAAATTATTTCTTGAGATATATTCTTTTTAAAATACAGGTTTCAATGTAATATAGTCATTAATTTGTCACGATTGTTTATAGCTGAAGGTATAATATGCCACAAACATTGAGTAACATGAGACGTTTATTATTGTAAAGTTAGCTGTGTGAATATAATGTAAGATATTTTCTTTAAAAGTGTACAAAGTTTACTCTATCAGATGTATACACAGTTAACTATAAATTATCTAGTTTCTCAAACTTTCTTCATAAATTTGGATTGCTTTTTTATTTTTCCCACAGGCTTTACTTTCCGCCTGTGAGCATGGTGATTCTTTAGACATTTAAGTGTTTACGGTTTGTTTGAACTAGAATATTATCTCTTGAATACTAACTTATACATTCACAGTTTGTTCACATATTCTGTTAAATGACGTTGACGTGCAAATCTGTTGTATAACATGAATTTAAAAACAGATATTAAAACAATCAATTAGGCCAAAGTAACTTAAGAAAAGCGAGACCAACACGAAGAAAAGTGGATTCAGTAAGGTTACACTTGACTTTATAAAATCGTCAGAGCCAGTTAAGTTAGAAGTGACTTACTAGATTTGGTTAGGCCCCAAAACTAGTATAACGCAATAACATGTTCATTGAACAGAACTTGAAGTATATAATATTCAGTTAGGGAAAAGTGATTTAAGAGACAACTGCAGAAGTTAAAGCATACTTAGTTAGGCTAGAAGATACTTAATAAAACAAACAACAAAAGGAAAACTTCAGTCAGGCTAGAAGAGTTGACGTGATTGAATTAGACCATTAGAACTACCGTACTATCTTTCACTACTGCACGAGTATTTTCATAGAACTTTCTGATGAAAAGTGGCAGAAAGTTCTGTTACAATTTCTCAAAGGTTAAGAGAAAATCGAATAAAAAAGTAAAGCTGACACTTTTCTTGTATAACGGTACTCCATGTTAGCTTTCAAGAAATGTGTCATTCTCGTTTGATATGTTTATCGGGGATTCAGTACATTTCAATATGCTGTACAAAATAATATACACGTCAGTCTAACACGTTCATACGGTAAAATACATAAAACATTGAAAAAATACGGGTTATTAACAAAAAGTTTTTTTCTATAAATTTGACCACGTTTAATATACGACAATTTCAGTTCTGTATATTGAATCATTTTGATGCAGAGAGTTGTATATTACTAAATAGCACAGTCCGAACACTTCTCTGTTATTTTTTTTCAGTGAAGTACTTACTAGTACAAACAGCCACCTACCTCTAGCATGGTGTTTCTGCTGATTTTATATATATATTTACCCGCATAGTCGCACTTAATTTTACGCACTTAAAATAATTAAAATCGAGGTTCCACTTTCCCTACATACTTAAACTTGGAAACCCAGTTAAGCATCTTTGAATCAAAACAAACATTTTTTATGATAGAGATAGGAAAAGGACCTTTATTTTTCTTCACGGGCATGGTTTGAAGTAGATGCCGAATTCTAGTAGATTCAACGTCATAAAGCAACCTGCCACGATTAAAAACAAGAGGGAATCCACAATAGCCGTGGCACATAAATTCTTTAAGTTGGATTAGGGTAAATTAATCTGATATATATTTTTTGTTATTTCTTTTTTTGTGCGCCGTGTATACCCGATTTAGTTTTATTACTTGATAGGATCTGCACGAGTCTGCTCTCAAAACGAAATTATTTTGGGCAGGATAAAAATAAATTAACTTGAGACCTGGAGCGTAGTCAAATATATCAATCGAAAGGGGGGGGGATCTCAGTTCTGTATCGCGGTTACAGTAACATTCGCGGGGACATAAGCTTTGATTCGATGCAATGCTAGCAGGAACAGAAAACTAGGGTGCAAGGTAATGCGAATTTTGTTCTCCGTTGATAGTGGTATTTCTTTGTCGGCTGCAATACGTATGATAGTTTCCTTATCAAATGTTATCGAAGATAAGCCGTTCACTGATTTTTCCTCATGGATAACTTAGTTTGAACAGCAGCCAGAAATTATTACACGTTAAGCTTAGTTCAACGAAACAGAGGTTTTAAAAGGTAAGATTTTTGCCGTCCAAAAACAAATTTAAGCACAACCTTAGCTTGTGTATGGCACTAGCTTACATTGGACGTTAATTCTTCGTGCGATGACACACGAGCAGAGCCCACGATGCGTCAAGGTGACTAACCGTTTGTGTCCCATTTGTTCACTGCTGTATACACGGTAAATCTATATCGAACGAATAGCTAACGTTCATTTCATCGCTTGTTACCGGGTAGTTATCATCAGTAATTTCTAATGAAAACAGACGAAACGCAACGGGAAAACTTATGGTTACAACGTGACTTAGTGAGATTAAGTGTCGTTCAAGTATAGAAGATATATCTATTGTTGAGAGGCGCAGACCAAAAGGTAAGTAGGGAACATCAAGCAACAACGATTTTAGTCGTGACACTTGTGTCACTATTGAAAAAATATAGAATTTTGAGATCAGTATGGATTTCATTAGCACAGTCACTTGTAAGTAATAGTTTTGTCAGTGTTTGGTTTATGCATGCTTTATAAGCTACTATATGAAGTGCCCAGTTCTTTGTGTAGGTTTTATGATTTGTACAAGCGTTTATATTATTATGAATCGTTATATGTGGTCTTAAGTGTTTAGTTGAGCTTTTTATACAGCTATAGTGTTGTTCAAATGTTGTTGGCAGTCGCAATGTTTAGGTGTGACAAGTTTCTACTCTCTCCTCCATGAAATCAACATTGTATTACATTTTTTCATGTGGTTTATTACAAATTAAAATAATGATCTTCTATGTAATGTGCCAGTAAAATCAAAATATGTAGTTGTATATTTGTAATACATGTATAGAATAGTGTGTGTGTGTGTGTGTAATGTAACTTGTGCAAAAGTTGTTTATTAGTTTCTGTATAATTTGAGGGAAGCTGTTTGGGGTGGGGCCTGATGACACTTGAGGACAGATATGGTGGGACTGCCTGGTGGTATTTCAGAGAAGCAATTTGAATAAGAAAAAATATATACCAGCTTTTATTATTGTATGTACTGTGTTCATTTCTAGCTCACTTGTAGATAAACTGACTAGATTTTTTTGGCTCAAGGTACCTAGTCATCTGGAGGTTTGTCTTGCATGTAGTACATATTGTATAATGTTTTTGGTAAGGATACTTAACATAGTTTTTTGCAAGTAAGAATTGCAATAAAGTAAGACTATTAGATAACAGAATTACTGTTTGTCTGATAATTCAACCAATGTTACAAACTTTGAGTGAAAGTATACTTTTCCCAGTGGTCACATTAAGCAGCTGGTTCTGGTATACATCTATAACTATATTGTTTTGTGGGTGTGGGGATTTTTACTTTTGTCAACACTGACTTGTTGTTTGTCTGCACTTTTTTTGATAACAGAATAGTGATTTAATTGTTCTGTTGCGTGTTTGTTAGGGTATCTTGATTTAGCTGTATAACTGAAATATTAGTAGTGAATATCAAATTTTTGATTGTTTCAATGTTTTAATATTCAATATGGGAAAATGCAATGACTAAAACTTCTAACATTGCTACTATGTAGTTTAGATAAGTTTGTGTTATGGAATAAGGAAGTGACCATTAGTATTGCTATTCTCTGTAAAAACACAACAGACTGCACACACAAATTGTGTTTTCAAAATGGTGCTAAACCACTATGTTAGTGATACTGGAAGTATTTATTTTAAGATGTATGTGCAATGTTATTGTTACCTTTTTATTACAGGTGTTTGTTCCTCTATCAGAGATTCTGACAACAGAATGGCATCTCCTACACTTTCTTCACCAGAATCAACAGGTTTTAGCACCACGTCAGCCAGTGCTGACAACGGCTGGGAAGACAGCCCTCTTACCAAGTGTCCCCTCTGTCAGGAAGTGTACACCATCCCCAAAGTTTTACCATGTCTTCACACATTCTGTCAGCCTTGTCTTGAGAAGATCCAAGAATCTTCAGATATGATCAAATGCCCACATTGTCAAGAAGAGTGCTTATTGACAGCCCAGGGTGTGTCTGGACTTCTCTCGGATTATGCTGTTAGCAATATTTTGGAGGTCAATGCAATGGAAGCAACTTCGCTTTCCTGTACTGGCTGCAGAACTAAAGAAAATAATGCAGTTGCTCGCTGTTTTGATTGTGCCAACTTTTTTATGCTCCAACTGTGTGATGGCTCACCAGTTCATGCACTGCTTTGAGGGGCATCGGGTTATCACGTTGGGAGAGTTACAGAGTAGTAAAGATAATATTAATTTGGAGAAACCTATCTTTTGTTCACACCACAAGTATGAAATCTTGGAGTTCTTTTGCCAGACCTGTAATGTCCTGATCTGCAAAGACTGTGTGATAACTGAACATCCAAAAGGCCTACACAACTTTGACCATCTGGCAGAAGTTGGACATAAGCAGGTAGAATTTGTAGGTTCTTTGATTGAAAATTCCAGATTGAAAAAGACAGACATGCAGAATGTTTTGAAAACTATAGAACATTCTTCCAGTAACTACCAAATCCAGTATGAAAAAGCACAGAATGAAATCAAAGACACCCACCAGTTTTACTGCTCAGTCCTACAAGAAAGAGAAAAAGAGATTCTGAAAGACCTTGATGATGCCTTTAATTCAAAAATAGTTTATCTTTCACTTCTTGGTCAAAAGATCCAAGAGAACATTAACAAAACCCATGAAATGTGTGAGTTTGTGGAAAAAAATGATAAAACTTTCAAGTAATACTGAAATACTTATGTTTAAGCAGTTGTTGACCTCAAAATTTCAAAAACTTCTTGGATTCAGCCCATCTGTGGAATTAAATATGCTAGATCTTAAGTTTGTGTCTAATTACGAAAATATTAAAATTGGAGTTCGAAACACATTTGGATATCTTCGACAAAATTCAGAATTGCCTGTAGAGGTCAAACTACAACCAACTGCAAGGTCAAATGGTGTAATTGGATCAGAGCGATCTCATCAGAATGGTCATATGTTTAATTCAAATGGAATTTCAAAACAGTCTAGATTGACTAACACTTTTGGTCCTTTTCTAACTAATGTGGGAGATTTAACTTCTTATGAGAAGTGGTCAAGTGCCCTAATGACATGTTTCAAAATGGCTCAGAACCTTTCCCTGTTTCAAGTGATGCTCTGTTTGACTTGTCACCTAAGTTGTTCAGCTCGAATATTTTTCCTCTAAAGTCTCAGGTAAAGCGTCAGAAGATGATCTATTATTGCAAGTTTGGGGAGTTTGGAGTAATGGAGGGTCAGTTTACAGAACCAAGTGGTGTAACTGTGAATGCTCAGAGTGATATCATAGTAGCTGACACCAATAACCACAGGATCCAGATCTTTGACAAGGAAGGTCGGTTCAAGTTCCAGTTTGGAGAATGTGGGAAAAGAGATGGCCAATTGCTGTATCCTAACAGAGTTGCTGTTGTAAAGGTTTCTGGAGATATTATTGTTACTGAGAGAAGCCCAACACATCAGATCCAGATATACAACCAGTATGGACAGTTTGTCCGCAAGTTTGGAGCCAATATCCTCCAACATCCAAGAGGTGTGACTGTTGACAATAAAGGTCGTATTATTGTGGTGGAATGTAAGGTGATGCGTGTTATCGTGTTTGATCTTTTGGGCAACGTTCATCACAAGTTTGGATGTTCGAAGCACCTGGAGTTTCCTAACGGAGTCATCGTGAACGACAAACAAGAAATATTCATCAGTGATAACAGAGCTCACTGTGTGAAAGTGTTCAATTATGAAGGAATGTTCTTGTGGCAGATTGGAGGAGAAGGAATAACGAACTACCCGATTGGTGTATGCATTAGTCCTCTTGGAGAAATTCTGGTAGCAGATAATCACAATAATTTTAATATTACAATATTTACTCAAGATGGGCAGTTGGTCAGTGCTTTGGAAAGCAAGGTGAAACATGCCCAATGTTTTGATGTTGCTGTTATAGACAATGGTTCTGTTGTATTAGCAAGCAAGGACTATCGGCTCTATGTTTATCGTTTCTTTCAAACACAAGGAATTGCGATGTAATGGAAGCTACCTATTCTCCACAATATTGGTTGGAAAGTTTAACTTGATTTTCACACAGTGATATTTCTCTTTGCTACCAGTAGGTGTTTTCTGTAAATAAAGTACTTCCTCTTTAAATATTTTCCCCACTGAAGATAAACCTACAGCTTTTTGATCACAGATTATATTTTTGAAAGAACTATATTCACAATTGTATAAAATTTAGTTGTTGCATTTAAATATTTGGATATCCAGTTGTTGAACCCTAATATTCTCATGGTCCTGTTTTTTGTTTTTTTCTGTTTCTGATGTCCCTAGTCAACAACTTGCACACGAAGACTGCTCCCAGTATATTCTTGTGTCAAGTCTAAGAGTCATTAATATCATTTGTTAATTTCCTTACAGTTTTATATTATTTATTGTAAACTAACCATTTAAATCATGAAATTACTAAGTTTGCTTACAAGAGGCTGTGATCTTGATTGGTGGGGCCACATGTTAAAAACTTGTTTTTAATGTCTAGGAACACTCAAGTGCAGCTAAAGTGAATATGTCAATGTAGGAGTCATGAATTTTTTTTTTTTTTTGAGCCATGTGAAACTATAGTGTTAATGATTTCAAATTTGTGCCAATTCTGTTAATTATAAATGTTGAAATATCTTATGTTTTATCTTATTTATTCTGTTCCAAATACTGCATTGTTGCAATAGTTTTTCTATTTAAATTAATTCCTGATTCCAGATATTAAAAATCATTCATCCAGAGTGTTCTAGTCACATTCCTTTCTGTCTTCTTGTCATTCTTAAAACCTTGATCAGGACTTGTGTTTTTTCAACCACACAAACAGCTCTTTACAGCGTGAAGTGTTTCACATGAATTAATAATTTTCTAGGGAGAAAAACTATTTTTATAAGTTTTCTTTCTCTATTCTTGTCACTCGGATTCTCTGTATATTAGTGTATATTTTTCTTGAATAATTTAAGATTAAAAATTTAAACGTTGTTAAACTTGCAGGCTCAACATTTACCTTTTTGCAGGGTATATTTAATAAGTAGAATATTAAATTCAAATAAGGACAATCTTTTGAATGGGTAATTAATTTGTCTTCTGTATTATGGCCATTGAAAAGTTACTTAACATTTGTGTGAATAAACCTCTGCTTGTTAAGTCAAGTTGGAACAACGTTTGTGATGCACATTTTCTCATGTTCCCATCAGGTGTGAAACTTGGATGAAACTTCAGTATTTTAGTTCACTAAAATTGTTTGAATTTTTTATAAATTGTTAAACAATTTGGTACATTTAACCTGAAAGATATTATTTAATAGCAATAATAATAAACATTTTTGGTGTAGCCTTGCTTAGAACCTTGTTATTGAAATACCAAAACTCTCTTAGACATCATAGGATAGTCAATTTAAATTATGATTCTAAAACTGCCTTTGAAAAATACTTAATTATTCATGTCATATGTTGCTGGTTGAGCAGTATTAAGGTGTTAGTAATACAGCTCTTTGGAGGAAGCTATTTAAATTGTAACTGATGCTGAAGTTGGAAGGACTTGCGGTGTTGAGGAATACAAGTGTTTATTAAGATCTTGTGGATAACCTGTAGTGATCTGTTTGTTGAACTTATTTGTTTAAAAATGTGTGATTATTCTGAGCATACCAAGATAGTGCTCAATTCTAGGGTAGTAAACAGTTGAGTTATTTATTATGTTACAAAAGTTTTTTTATTGAAAAACTGAAGAAAAGCAATCTTAAATTAAACTATATATTTTTAATTACCTGTTAGTATATCTTTATTGGTTTGAAACAAGTGTATCTTGTATTTGATGAGATTCTAGCTTTTTTAGTTATTTTGCAATACACTTACACCAAATTTGTATGAACATTTAAACTGTAAAAATGGTTAATTTGGTTTTAGTAGTTTTGTTCGATGTAATTCCATTTACTTATGTTTAATTAAAATTCTCTTTTTTTTTATAATGATAATTTTGTAATTAATTATTTACATGTTGAAACAACTGACAGAAATACTTTTGTTCTTCTGGGGTAAGAGGTTTATGGTCAAACAAGTTTGTTTTAAGTCTACTAATTTTTGAAAACTTTTTTTTAGTAATAATTTATTCCAGTTAATTTCTATTATGCACATAATGTTCTCTATTTATATTTGAGATTTCCTTTCATTTTATCTCGCAAGGAAACAACTTGAATATACGTTTTATATTTTAGAGAAACTCCTTTTATGGCATCCATGTTTGTTTGTTTGTTTTTACTTTAGATAAAAAATTATTAAAAAACGTTTTGATAATTGTTTTTAGTTTATGTTGAATAAACAGTTGCTCATGTAATAAACTTAATTTAAAAACATTGCAAAGGAAATTGAAAAATTTATAATTTAAGTATAGAATGACTGGCCATTCCCAGACCGTATAGTTACTAGTACATTACATTGCACTTGAAGTTGCTAATAACATTCCCTTTTTTAACTTGTACCAAACTTGTTTGCCAAAGAGAGGGAAGAGAACTAGTAAGAATGCTTTGTCTTTGTTAATATTTTTGAGAAACAAAATCTCTGGCTTCCACATGTATTTAAATAAGGTGCTTTTAAATAACGTAACCTAGATGGTATTTATTAAGTCTGAACTGTGTAACAAGTATTTCAGTTGCCACTCCGTAAGGTCTGTTTCAGTTTGTTCAACTTTGATGTTTACAATGAGGGGGAGTTTCTGCTTCTGTTAATACAATGAGAATTTTACTGACATATCTGGGGAGTATTAATTCTGTTTTAGGGTGAATTGGTTTTAAGTATGGTATTTATAGCTAGCAGTTTGTGTCAGGTCAAGCTAATGGTCCAAACTACATTGTAGTTTCATCAGTATTTTTTAAATCTAATAAGTTGTATCAAATCTGCTTTTAACCAGAAGTTCCTTGGATATATTGTAAAACTTAAATTTTTATTTCCTTGAATGTTTTTTGTGGTAACGTGTTGTGAATGTATTAGTATTACGTTGAATAAAGTATTTTTGTTTCCAATTTCAGGGTGTTGTTTCCTACCATTTGCTGCACAGGTAAAAAGAATTTTTAGTGCTAAGTATAACCATTTCATAAGATATTGCTGTCTCCATTCTAGAGGGATTAAAACTTAGCTGCACTTGTAACACATAACACTCGGGAAATATTATAACCCTTGTTCGTGTAATAATAGTTATCTTCTTATGTAACTATGTGGTGTGGTTAAAAATAACGGGGTTTAAAAATCAGTGATGTCGAGAAAATGTTTTCATCCAACTATAAGACAGTATATTTCTAGTGCTCTTGATTTTATGAGTTTCACATTGTGAGCAGATATGTTACTGGTTTGGTATACACCAGTCTCATTAACTGAATATGGAATGTTTCAAGAATGAGTTTCACATTGTGAGCAGATATGTTACTGGTTTGGTATACACCAGTCTCATTAACTGAATATGGAATGTTTCAAGAATGAGTTTCACATTGTGAGCAGATATGTTACTGGTTTGGTATACACCAGTCTCATTAACTGAATATGGAATGTTTCAAGAATTTATTTTCATTATGTTACACTTTTAATATCGAGTACTTGTATACTTCTCTCTTGTTTTGAGTTTGTATTACTTTGTTCGTCTAGTTTTTCGAAAACGTACTTTGTTTATACATCAGAATTTGTCTGGAATATTGTTAGTAACACAAGTGTTATGATATTAAATATGTGATATTTACAGGGTATGTGAAGTAGATATCTATATTCATGGGTTATTTGTTGAAACTGGTAACAAAAATAATTCATAATATGAAAGTGAAAGAAATGTCTGGAATTACTCAGATTTAAGTTTGAAAACTTAAGAAAATTAAAAGACATTTTTCTTTGAAACACAATTGAATGTACATAGTGCAAAATGACATGGATATCTATCCTGATAAAGTGAGATCTGTTATGTTGTGTTGGGAGTTCTCGAGGAAATCTTATTGATATTGTGTAACTATATACAATAGTGCAAGATGTATCATTGGTCATTCTCCCAGAAAAAAATTGTATATCCTCCAGGTATCACGAAACCTACTTCCTAGTTGAAACTAGAAAAAGTACTCAGTTGAGTAACCTATAACAATGAGTAAATAGAAAAGTTTGTTGTTAAACCTGTATGTATGAAACAATATGAAGATTTTAATGAATAATAAATGTTTCTCTGTCTTAAATGTAAAATAGAAAAGAAACTTGTATGCGTCATATAATGTTTCCTTCCATTTGATTTAGGTTTCTTTTCAAGCTGACTTTTAAGATGCAGTTATCAAAACAAAAACATGATGTACTGGTTACGTGTTAGGGCTTGCATTGGCACAGTGAAACCGGTAGATATTCACCTGTTAATATTTCAATAGATTACTTGATCTGATCAAAGTTAATATCAATCCTAATACATAGTCAAACCCAGAACCATTAAAATAATTGATTACAATAAATGCAAAGCTAGTGCATTACAATATCAAATAATAGTGTCTAAAACTTTTCATAATGATCATCCGACATAATACATGTACAAAGAAAAAGAATAAAAATTGTAGCAACTTTTCAATGTAGATAAGATGGAAGTTAAAACAGGTACTGACTGATAATCATGTATTTAGAAGTTCTGTAAAGAAACGTTTAGCTGTTAATTTATCGATAAAGAAGGGTAGGGTTTGTATATGTAAAGAAAACACATTAGAAAACCTTGCAGTGTGTGACATTCAGTGTTATGTTATTTACAACAGATTCTCTAGGGTGAATGGGTTTGGCATGGCCAGCTGGTTAAGGCACACGACTTGTAATCCGAGGGTGCGGGTTGAATCCCATTACACCAAACATGCTTGCTCTTTCAACCTGTTGGGACATTAGAGTAGTGACGGTCAATCCCACCATTTATTGGTAAAAGAGTAGTCCAAGAGTTAGCAGTAGATGGTGATTGCAAGCTGCCTTCCTTCTAGTCTTACACTGCTAAATTAGGGACAGGTTGCACAGATAGCCCTCCAGTAGCTTTGCTTGAAATTCAAAACAAATCAAACTACTGTGAATGTCAGCCATTTATTGGTAAAGGTACTCTCTTGTATTGCTGCTCTAGCTGATATATCTGTATCGTATGTGCTCAGTGAATCAGTGGTCAGTATGTCAGTTCTTCATTACTGATCCATTCTGACACTCTTGTGATTTCAAACTCACGTGTGACTCACGTTTTTATCTTTCATTTGTATCTAACTCAACCCATATTAAACTGTGAAGTTAACACATGTTTCAGATGTGGATTCAATTTGTAAAGTTTATCAATGATTACTTTAAACTCTTCATCCAAACTTTCTTTATCGTATTCTACTTTTAGAAAAGTATATATAATTATCATCATAGTAAATATTACACTTTCTTTGTATTAAAATTATTTTCACATTATAGTTTCATGTCATGAGTATATCCATAAAGCACATTTGGCTGTATATGTTTAAATCATTCTGCAAAATAGGAAGTTATACATATGAATGTAAGACAAAAAGTCACAATTCTAAAATTTATGTTTATAATTTAACATGTTCACAAAGATTGTTGAAGAATTCCAGTCATCCTGGTGATGACTGACCTTATATATGCCTCTTTTCATATAGTTATATATCATACTGTTATTGTAATAAGTAGCTTTAAATTATTTTATGTTCTATTACTTTAAATTGTGATTTGGTGTTAAACAATTTTTTACATTTTTTTTTTGACAAAACTGTAACTCTTTGACTTTATTTCTGGTTGACACATCTATTTGAAATTCATAATTTACTTTCCTTATACAACTAAATTTTCACCATTATGTTTAAATAACCCTCAGTACTTTAATGAATGAAAGTGTAAAATGAACAACCAGTAATGTTGAAATTGCATATAACACAGGAACCTCAGTAGTGGTCAGAAGTGTAAGTTCACTTATGTTTTATGCTTCATTTCAGTAAGTAGATAAAATAGATTTTCTGTTATTTTATTTTTATTTATCTATCCTTGCAACAAAAAAGTTGAAGTTTCTAAAATAATTTTAGTACTATTTCATTGGTCCTCATCTAAATATTATGATTGTCTCACAACATTTAGGGATAAATGTCACAAAGTTCTCCAGAATTTTATCTGTAACTGTACTACCTTCAACATTAGAGAGTTGTTTTATTTCTCTAACTAGAAGGACTTCACCTACTAAAACAAATAGAGAACTGAACTTTTGGAGGCACAATGTTATTACTTTTATTGTTTCAGGTACTTCATGATACATTTAATTTTACTGATTCAAGGAGTATGTTTTGGGTCACTGTGTTACTAAGATTCAGTCTTCTGGCCAATGAAGTGGAGAGACATGGAAGGTATTGGTGTTGTAGCACTATCACAGTTTCTTCAGTTTTTATTGGTTCTTAAAGTTTCTTCAGTTTTTATTGGTTCTTAAAGTACACAAATAAACAGCTCCAAACCACAATTGAGCCTCTGCCATGTTTAATTTCATTATCTTGTTTTTCCATGTCTTGAATTTCTCACAAAGAACATTTAGGATGTTCACAAAATTTATTCTTGAGATCTACACAAAGCTTCACAAGAGCAGTCTGTGCTAGTTAATATTTGACATAACAGAAAGAGAGCTCCAAAATGGCTATCTATGTTAGCTAATATTTAACTTGACAGAAAGAGAGCTCCACAAGATCTACCTGTGCTAGTTAATATTTGACATGACAGAAAGAGAGCTCCAAAATGGCTATCTGTGCTAGTTAATATTTGACATGACAGAAAGAGAGCTCCAAAATGGCTATCTGTGCTAGTTAATATTTATCTTGACAGAAAGAGAGCTCCAAAATGGCTATCTATGTTAGCTAATATTTAACTTGACAGAAAGAGAGCTCCACAAGATCTACCTGTGCTAGTTAATATTTGACATGACAGAAAGAGAGCTCCACAAGATCTACCTGTGCTAGTTAATATTTGACATGACAGAAAGAGAGCTCCACAAGATCTACCTGTGCTAGTTAATATTTGACATGACAGAAAGAGAGCTCCACAAGATCTACCTGTGCTAGTTAATATTTGACATGACAGAAAGAGAGCTCCACAAGATCTACCTGTGCTAGTTAATATTTGACATGACAGAAAGAGAGCTCCACAAGATCTACCTGTGCTAGTTAATATTTGACATGACAGAAAGAGAGCTCCAAAATGGCTATCTGTGCTAGTTAATATTTGACATGACAGAAGGAGAGCTCCAAAATGGCTATCTGTGCTAGTTAATATTTGACATGACAGAAAGAGAGCTCCAAAATGGCTATCTGTGCTAGTTAATATTTGACATGACAGAAAGAGAGCTCCAAAATGGCTATCTGTGCTAGTTAATATTTGACATGACAGAAAGAGAGCTCCAAAATGGCTATCTGTGCTAGTTAATATTTGACATGACAGAAAGAGAGCTCCAAAATGGCTATCTGTGCTAGTTAATATTTGACATGACAGTAAGAGAGCTCCACAAGAGCTACCTGTGCTTGCAGGTATTTAACTTGACTGAAAGACAGCTAGTCTGGAGCACCCACCACCAACTTTGAGTCTACTCAAATCAGGAAGTGTGACTTCACTCTCACTACACATGCATGGTCCATAAATGTGGATCACATTTTGTAGCCATCAGGATGAGAAACACGGGACCCTCGGACCACATTCAAATTTGCAAGCTACAGTTGTTAGGAACTAACAAAAAAATGTTCATCCTACTTTCTACTATTTTTGTTGCCTTTATGTCGTCCATTTTGAAAGTAATGAAAACTAATATCAGTACAGACTAACAGTATATTTGCTAATATTATTGCCAAGCATAGAGTCACTACATGAAAATTTGCTGTTCTATGATGTTGTGTTTGAATTAACTTTTTTTTTTTTTTACTTGTGATTTACCCATGAAGACTTGCACAAAATGTTTATCTTTGTAAATTTTAATATTTAGCTCAACGTTTGTGAAAGCTTCTCAATATTGATAAGGCACAAAAATACTTTGGTTCACTGTTTTAACCTAACTGTATTAACCACTAACTTTTACTGAATTGAAATGTTAGTTTACTTCACATAAACTAACATTTTCTATGCTGTGTTATGTATCTTTGCTTTGTGCTTGAAGTCAGTTCTATAGTAGTAGAAATGATGTAGTGTAACTTTGTTTCACATAACACAGATAGATTTTATAAATACCATGTAATTATAAGACAGTGTAGTTGTGGTTAATATCTGTAATAAGACATAGTGTTACACAATGTTAACCATGATATTTTATCAATAAAACACAGGTTTTTGCTATCTTTGTCACTCTAAAGAGAGTAAGGCCTTTTTTTTTTTTTTACCAGTTGCTGTTTGGTACATTATAGCTATTTGCACATGACTAAAACAAATACAACCTTATGTAAAGCAAAAAAACAAAACAAACAAACACCAACAAAGAATGGGAAAAAAACAAAAAACTGTGATGTTTGAACCTATCAGCAATGAGTCAGGATATAAGACTGATATTCAGAATATCAATCACTGACAGATACTAATGATAAATAAATTATCAAACAAAAATGAGAACTACACATATTAATGTAGTTTCAGAAGATTCAAGCACCTTTTTTGCATGCTAGTAGAGAAATTATAATTTATGTAAACTGTAGATGTGGTTCTTATTTAAAGAAATGAAATTTAAGTGAAGGGTATAGCCCTCTGATCTGAAAAATAATTGTGTATTAAGAGATGAGAAAGGGCACCATACAGCAGATGAAACATTACAACAAAACACTCATAGCATATTTGTTTCAGCAGTGGGACTGGATTTGACTTTGGTGTATGCTAGTGATATAGAAGTCATTCAGTTTGGCTGGTTAGTTCCATACACCTTACTCAAACAAATGGGTCTGTCGATTTTTGCAATGTGGTAATTTTGTAGTACGTTTGCCTGCATAGTTAATGTTAACAAGTTGCAACTGTACATTATGTGTGAACCCTTTGAGGCAGATTTGTCCAGAAATCAGAATATGAGACCAATGAGTTGGAAGATATTGAGAATGCTATGTCACACTAATGAAAAGGAGAAGGTAGAAGTTATTTATTTGGTTGTGCACAGCCAGTCACATGAGGAGGTGCCTTACAAGATGCGAGATAGCTCCAATGGTCAGTCAAGATGCTACTGTTACCACCCTGTTTGCTCTGTCTAGGATTAACTGTCAAATTAGCAATTATGACAATCACCGACAGAGAATTCTTGTTTTACAACATATTTAGTGATGCTTGCCATAGAATATATGCACTAGATTGTTTGGTTTTCAATTTAGTATAAATTGTTAGGATAGTCATTTGATCTGAAAACCAATAGATAAAAATACTTTTCTTTCTGAGTCACTGGGGGATACTGTTTTGTTGACAAAATTTGTTGACTACAGTTCATTTAGGATTAATGTCGATGCTGATAGATGTAAAATTATAGTATAGTTATGATTTGTGCTGGTAGATGTGCTGCCTAGGAATATATCGGTGAGGTTTCATGGTTGAAGATTATAGGTTAGCATCTGATCAATGTTCTGGTTCCTTGTGTTGGTACTACAGTTTACAGTCTCGCCTTCCATTGTTTTCATACTGAATTTGGACTTTGTTTTGTACAACAGCTAGACTGTAGTTATACAACTGTGGCTGGGTTTCAGGATAATTGTATACCATTGCAATTCAAAGATGTCCTCAGAAAACAGCATGAAATTGTAGCCAATTTGATGTTCAATGAAGCCTGAGTAGACATGGATGTCCATATGTGAGGGGATATATTGTCTATAGGGGGGATATATTGTCTATAGGTGATACAGGCATAAGTACGAGGTCTGTTCAAAAAATACGCGGACTGACGTCACAAAACAAAATGTACTTTATTTAGAAGTTACAGGTCTGGGACCCCTTCAAAGTACTCTCCTCCCCAGTGCACACACTTATCCCAACGGTGTTTCCACTTGTTGAAACAGTCCTGGTACGCTTCTTTTGTAATGTCCTCCAGCTCCTTCGTTGCATTTGCCTTAATCTCGGGAATCGTCTCAAATCTTCTTCCTTTGAAGGGTCTTTTGAGTTTGGGGAACAAGAAAAAATCGCAAGGAGCAAGGTCAGGTGAGTAGGGATGGGTGGGGAAGAACAGTGATCGAATGTTTGGCCAAAAACTCACGAGTTCTGAGGGTTGAATTTCGTAGCAACGCGGTGAATCTTCTATTTTTTCGGTCAAAATCTCGTAACAAGATCCAGCTGATATCCCACACTCTTCAGCAAGCTCCCTGACACTCATTTGCCCGCACCTGGGTGTTGATTTTGTCGACGGGTGGGTCGTCAGTTGACGTGGAAGGACGTCCAGGACGCTCATCATCTTCAATGGACTGTCGACCATCCTTAAAACGTTCATACCACTTGAAACATGCCGTACGATTCATAGCAACATCACAGTAAGCCGTGTTAAGCATAGCAAAAGTTTCAATCGCAGATTTTCCAAGTTTAACACAAAATTTCACAGCAAGTCGTTGCTCCTTCAGGTCATTCATTCTGAAATCCGCCAAACGAAAAAATCACACTTCACTTAAAACCGCGTAGCTAATACACAAATGAAGATATCTGCAATCGGGAAATGGCATCGTAATCAGCTAATCTGTGCGAACCTAGCGACACCAAACGGATTCCCCTGGAACCAACTGGAGCCGCGCAATTCAAACAGTCCGCGTATTTTTTTAACAGCCCTCGTAGATGCAAGCTAGTAGAAATATCAGTTGGCAATGGCAACAGTCTTAATAATGTTTCTCAATGGAATTTTAGAACAAAGATTTCTGTTGTAACCAAGTTATTACAGCAATAACATTCACTTTGATAGGTTTCTCTGACTGATCACTTTATATGTTCATTTATAACGTTTTATACTTGAGATTTAATTCTTAACCATCTTGGCTATATTGTTTGACAGTTGCACATCATCATGTTTGGTTTACCAATTACTTCTGAAGTACTATTAGTAAACATGGATAATACATTTGTTAAGAACTACTTATTTGGAAACTTCACGAATGTGCTTGACTTTATTCCAGTGCCTAAGACCTCCTTGCCTGACTAAACTTTTATTTCAGGAGAACACAAGGATGAAGAAGCATTAATGGATGACATATCGGAAATGAGTGGTCTGAAGTCACCAGGTTCACTCAGAAGTTCCCAAACTCACCATATCTCTAAATTAGAATCTGAAAGAGCTGAAAACATTGACTAAATCGAGGCCATTTGATGGCCAGCTTTGTCCTATCAAACCAGGGATATCAATGCAGGAAGTGAGATATAATGTCCAAGCAACACTCAGTGACCATGACTATGAGTTACTCTACAAATCCATCTTTTGAGGTTGTGGTGTAAAAAAGCTTCAATAACATTTTTTATCTCCACCTCTGGGCTTATAATCACAGCTCCCATCCATAAAAGACGTTTTCAGAGCTCAAGTCCTTCAAGAAGCTGTGAAATGTCACTGAAAGCCCACACCATTATAACAATGGTAATGAATAAATCAGTGAGTAAGGGTGTTTCTTTGACAATGAGACAGCAACAGGAGAAATGCCACTGGATGAGGGCTCTAATGCAGAAGAAAGTAAAACTGTCTAAAATATTTTGAATCAACTCACATTGTTAAAGTTCATATTTTAAAGTACGTTGCTAGGAGTAGGTAACCAAATGATCATAGACCAGGGCATTTTATAACCGTGAAGAAGATGATCTGTTGTAACATAGAAAGGCTCAATCATGTTAACCCTGTGAAAAACTGACAAAGCGCTTTTCAAAATCACACTAGATCCTTTTCTGGATCACTACAAGGCACCAAAAGCCCACTAATGTGTTGGGGCTCCCAAAGGTGTCACTTGGCACTGATCTATATCCCTATTTTAAATGATGCCTTGAAAATTCAGAATAGAAAACTATGATTGATATCGTACTGACAAGCCGAAAAATTACGCGCCTGAGGGTCCGAGATCCGAATCTTTTAAGAGCTCAGTAATACCTCTGGGAACTCCTATTGGCAGTGCTTGAAACAGGTCAGTGCTCGCCGATACTCCTCAATTTTAAATGCTTGGATGGCAGCACTTCATAACTTCAAACATTTGTGCACAAGTACTTAGTTTAAAAGTCCACTTTGGTGCAATGAGTTTGCACTTTTTTAATCTTCTCTGTTCTTACGTTTTTTTTTTTTTGTTTTCAAATGTTTTGTAAACATTTTAAAACCTTTATTAATGTGATACATCTTCACAATATCGTCCAGAAATGATTAAAATATTTAGAAATGTGTGTCAAATATGTGTTTTTGATGGCAAAGCCATATCTCGTTATCTGCTATATGCATCAAAGGGAATCAAACTCTTAATTTTATCGTTGGAAATCCATAAACTATCTGTTGTGCTATCGACAGACATTGATTATGTAGCATCTCATATCTCCCCCCTCCTCCAAATAAAATGTTTGAATATCGGTACTTTTTCAATCCCTGCACCATGGGTAATGATTTCTTCCATCATTGTAAATTGTATAATACGTATACTCACTCATCTGTGTTGTAAAGTGTTTTAATTAAGTTATTTGGTAAATTTACACACACACACGTGTGTGCAAATTTCAGTAAAATGGTTTATTTATGTACAATTGTCTCTGCTTTATTCGTCTATTTTTACCATGGGTTTCTCTCAAGTGACCACTTTGCATTTCATGATGTCGTTTTATTCCGACATATTGAAATTACTTTATTTCACAATATCAGCAGGTTATGAATATGTTAAGATGTTTATTTTCAAATTTTACTTTTCATGTTTTAATTTTAAAAGATATTTATTTAATGTATTTGTATTTCTAAAAAGATTCTTTCAGATTTCATTACTAAAAGTAATGAGATACCAAGTAAAACAACTAAAAACGCAGATAAGTGTAGTTACACAATGTTACAATTGCTAGACATGCCGCTGAACACCAAATATCAGTATGTAAAAAAGAAAACGAAAATCGAAAACGCTACAACTGTGGAGAAACACACAGAGCAAACTATAAAGGATGTGAGAAATACAAAAAAATAAAACAACGCATTTATGAAATAAAAACCAAAAATAACTGAAAGCACAAAACAAACAAAAACAGCTCCTACACCTGGCAAAACAACATATGCACAAAAGCTTAAGGAAACAAGCGCACAAGAACAATTACAAACAAATTAACAGCAAAAACCAACCAACACAGTAAACAACACTACACAGGAATATTACCAAAACACACACACACCAAATCCCAAGAAAACAACACTTGTACCACAGAAAAAAGCACACCCAACGAAACAAGCTTACAGTAAATTTAATCAAAAATATTATCCCAGACTTCATTGCAGAATACACAAATGTAAATTTGATTTTGATTTCTGTATTTTAAGGTACTTTGACATTCGTTGTGAAGGGTTCATTTTACGCATATCGTTGTTGAGGGTTTTCATATTATGGTTCTAACGTTAGAGGGTTTCGCTATGTTTGTGATATCTTTATTAAATAGATTTTTTTAAATATCTGTGTCATTGTCGAGTGGTTATTGCGCTATGATATGTTATCATTGTTAAATTTTGGTGAAACTGGCCAATGGACAAGGAAAGCGAGTTTATATGCTAAGATTGAGTAAGCTTTCTCACTGAAGTTTTATACTAGACTGCTAATAATGAGTACTAAGTTTTTTGGCGATAGCGTGTTTAGTTCTTCAAAAGTCTTGAGAGAATGGAGAATTCAGAACTAAACACTCACTTGTAGAAAGTAATGTCCTGGTGTCTTTTTAGACACGTACATAGGTTTTCTCTTTATTTCTATATAAAAAAAAGTTTAATTTTCAACGTTGTTCAGACATTTTATTCTACAAGTAAAAGGAATCCAGTCCAGTTATTTAGCACAGAATCTCTCTTAATTACTGGGTGAATCTCTTGTTACTGTTACCTAATGTTGCTGTTGTTTAGCACAGAGTTCACACAGGGCTATTTGTATTCTGCCCACCACAGATATCAAAATCCGGTTTCTAGCAGTATAAGCTCGCAGACATATAACTGTGCTACTGAGGAGCTACCGCTGTCTATGATCCGTTAACATAATATATGTTGAAAATAAGTATACTTAAGAATACCACATTATTTTAATTTGACTCTGTTTTTATACAAAAAAAAAAAGTGATTGTTTGATTTTTGTGTTCAGTCGCATTACTTTGTAGTAGAGTATCTGACGAATCTTCTGTTTTTGGTGGTGTTTTTTTTTTTGTTTTGCGGTTCATGAAGGGAAATGTGGTTAATTTGGAAATACCACACAGTTGGGCTTGAATTACACATAAAGCTACACGAGGGCTATCTGCGCTAGCCGTCACTACTTTAGCAATGTAAGACTAGAGGAAAGGCAGGTAGTCATCACCACCCACCTGCCAACTCTTGGGTTCTCTTTTACTAACGAATAATGGGATTGACCGTAACATTATAATGCCCTCACAGATTGAAAGGGCAAGCATGTTTGGTGCGATGGGGATTCGAACCTGCGATTCTCGGATTACGAGTCAAGTGCCCTAACCACCTGGCTATACACAGTTAAAAAAGAATCATATCAAGAACATAACTGTTTGGAGCTGAGCACAACATTCACACATGCACATAACGTCCGTGTTTACATACGTGAAGAAAAGGGGAGTCAAGATTTTAGATAACCTGATTTATAATTTATACGAAAAACAAATCGGCTAAAATTGTTGTTAGGTAAACTCACATGTACTACCGATAACATTTTATTTTTATAAGGCGTATTTACAATTAATAGTATTTATTAAAATATGTTTTGCACGACCCAACCGTCGTGAGGTCGCGAACGTATGTTTTAACCAGGTTACATTAACGTGAGTCTCAAAGTAATGGTTAGCAGTTGTGTTCTGGATGTTTGGTTTAACGTGTATATAAAATATCTGCATAACGTCATAAATGCACTTGAATTTAGTATGAACTTAGTTTTAGTTTTAGCAACTTTATTTCCAAAAGCTTAATTCAGGTTGATTTTGTAAAATTTGGATTCTCGTTTTGTCCCAAGTGTTTTGCTCTCTTCAAATTAAAGTGTTAAACTAAATGCTTTTAAACACTAAGTTAGTTCGGTGCATAAGCAGAAGGCAAGCCCTTCGTTTGTGCTTATTTGACAAATTTTGGAACAACTTTTCTTACGAAAGTCAGGAAGTAATAAATTACAAAGTTATTAAGAATAAAAAAATCGGCCATTTCACTTTCAGACAAAGTCGCAAAAACTTTACGACCTCCACGTAAGTCGTATTTAATAATGTTTCACTTAAGATTAACTTACGAAGTTTAAATTAAATATAACGTTTACAATGTGACATTTAAAATAACGGCTAATGTGTTATTTATGGGATGATGTACAGTTAGCATCGGAATTTACCTTGGTTATTTTGTGTGGTCTCTGATGTTTAGGCTTTACAAATTGCATTTTACTGATGACCAGTGTTTTTTTACATAAGTTATTGCAAGATAAGACTTGAATGTGGATAAACTAAATTTTCGCTGTAGATTCACGTAGTCAGTTGCTTGGACAAAATATACCTTAAACTTTGTACTGTTTAACAGTTTAGTATAACTGATATACAGTAAACTGTTTATGTGTTATTAAATCATGGATTGCTTCAAAACCTAAAAAAAAAGGAAGTTTTTCATGTTTTTAAAAATAGGATAATGCCTGTGTTATTATGTTTCATTAAGTACTATAAATATTATTGTAATATTAATAATGTACTGTACCTGACTTTCTGTATCACAAAATTTGCTGGCTGTAGTATTTTTATCAACATCTTTTCAAGTGGAGGGATGGTAGTTGTTAGAAGTAAGCTACTGACTGCAAAACAAGTTTTTGTTTCACCAGAACATGTTTCATGTTCGTATTTCCTCTATTTCATTAGAATTTCATCAATGTTCAAGGGGTTTACACCACAGTGGTCTGTGGTATTGATTTTTTAATTTGTATAAAAGAAGGAATTTACAGTCATTGAAAAATAATTTAGCTGTCCAAGTTAATTAACATATAACATATATGTGACATTTTCTGTTTTACACAGTGTCATGGGGTTGTGTTAGGTTGTTACCACTTCTTCTCACTAGAATGTTACTGTGATAGTTTTGGAACACTGCAAATCTGTTTCAAGAAGATTGTTGGTTAGAATATAGATTAGTGTCACCATCTGTCTTATACCAGATTACTGGATATTGTTTTCTATAACTGTAAAGATAAAGTACCAGATGTGTTACATTCATAAGATGAAACATTTATTTTTCAGATCTCTTCATCAAGATGTTGATAACAAGAAGAAGAAATATAGCGTAAGAACTTTGCCATGAGGTTAAGATTTTAGCTGTTAATGAACTCATAATTATTGGTGATTTTAATTTTAGACACATCGACTGGGAAATGCTAGAGTAAAACCATGATAGACAAAGGTTTTTGGAAACTTTTCAGGATGGATTTCTTCACCAGTTGGTCAAGGAATCTATTAGGAACAATATTATTATAGGGTTATTGTTAACTTCTAATATAGAAATAATGGAGAGGGTAGAAACTGAGTAACATTTAGGTGCAAGTGATCGTTGCTTTATTAGATTTGATGTTTTGTTGCATATGGAGACAATGAATAGTGATACTTTACTTACAAATGTCAAAAGAGTAAATTTTGAAGAGATAAGTTAGCTAACTGGATAGAAGAGTGGCTGAATGGAAAAGAAAATAGAGGGTTGTTACATATAAAGTTCATTTAAAATGGATTAACGTTACAGTTGAGGTCCTTGGGACTCAGTCTTAGGTCTTTCGCAATTTTTGATTTACATCAATGACATATCAAGGAATAGAGAATAAGTTACTGACATTTACTGATGATATTAAGGTCTAGGTTGTTGCTGGCTGTGAAGTGGATGCTGCTGATTTACAAAAGGATTTAAGATTATTTAGTTAGTTGGCCAAGTAAGTGGAAGATGGGTTTTAATTATAAAAAATCTAAGTTAATGGGTTGTCATACTTTGGATGGAAATAACAGTATTTTGAAGGAAAGGGATCTTAGTGTAATAGTTGATCAGTCTCTAAAGCCATCCATCCAAGCAATTTGCTGTTACTAGTGATAGCTAAACAGGATTTTAGGTTGAATCTACAGAATTATTGAATACAAGTCTGAAGATGTTATAATTTCACTGGTTAGGTCACATTTGGAATATTGTGCTCAGTCTTGGGCTCTTTACCTTAGGAAGGATATTGAATTGTAAGAATGGGTTCAAGAAGAGTTACTAAAATGGTGTTTGTTATAGAGGGGTTGTCATGTGAGGAGAGCCTGATATCCATCAACTTATTTTCTCATGAAAAAGAAGAGTTGGGGGAAGGGATCTGATTGAGGTGTTTAAGTTAGGGAAGGTGTTCTGATTGAGGTGTTTAAGTTAGGGAAGGTGTTCTGATGGAGGTGTGTAAGATTAGGAAGGTGTTCTGACTGAGAGGTGTGTAAGATTGGAAGGTGTTCTGATTGAGGTGCGTAAGATTAGGAAGGTGTTCTGATTGAGGTGTGTAAGTTAGGGAAGGTGTTCCTGACTGAGGTGTGTGTAAGATTAGAGAAGGTGTTCTGATTGAGTGTGTAAGAGGGAAGGTGTTCCTGATTGAGGTGTTTGCCAGGGAAGGTGCGTTCTGATTGAAGTGTTTAAGATTAGGGAAGGTGTCCGGATTGAAGTGTTTAAGTTAGGGAAGGTGTTCTGATTGAGGTGTTTAAGTTAGGGAAGGTGTTCTGATTGAAGTGTTTAAGTTAGGGAAGGTGTTCTGATTGAGGTGTTTAAGTTAGGGAAGGTGTTCTGATTGAAGTGTTTAAGTATTGTAAAAGGAATTAATAGTGTTGGTGCTTCACCTTTTTTCATATTTAATAGTAAAAATAGTTGGACTAGAGGACAAAAACATACATTTTGGTTGGACAGTTGGTGGATGCATTAACTTTAAAGAAATTAAAGAGAATGCTGGATAAATACTTAAATGATAGTGGCTGGAATTTAGTGTAATTCTGTTTGTTTAGGTTTAGTTATTTTAGTAGATAGGACATTGTTAGTAGACCCACAAGGTCCTTTGTTTTTGTAAATATTATTAATTGTTCTGTTTTTTATCAAAAGACAATACTGTAAACATTTGACAGAAAAGTTTGAAATAATAAGGCATCTAAAGTGTCTTCCCAATGGAAATGGGCAATTGGATATCCACAGTTGTCATCATTAGTGGCCTGTAGATGTGGTTTGTAAAGACAATGAGACTCCAACTGGTCCATAGGACAGTTAAAATATAGAATGTTTTAAAAACTGCTTAAATATATTGTTTTAAAATGTTTGAAACAGTACTTTAAAAATTACTATTGTTCAAAATAGTATGTGAAATTTTGAGATTCAAACTAGCTATCTGATACAATGATCACTTTCTAAAACATTAAAAATTTATTGCTTAGACAAAAAAAAATGTAAAATTAGATTCATAAAACCTGAAAGAATAAGATGGACCACTAGAGTGCATGTGTGAGTATTTTAATCTGATATTGATCTGTAATTAATTAAAGTTAACCATGCATGTTACATGCAAGTTAAGAAGTCTTATCATGATTTAGTATAACATAATGATGAGGTTGTATACATCTTAAGTTTCTATTCATTATAAGAATTGAATAATTTGAATTATTTAAATTTTGTACAGATTTGTATATTGGATGGTCTGAGAACATTTCTTTATTATTAACGTACTGTACATGTTGAAATATTTCTAGGATAACTTGCCAACTTTAGCAATGACTTTATGGTAATACTAACTAGTGAGTGCTAAGCTTATGTATACTGTGAATTTACATATTTTACTTTCTGTAATTTCTTTTTTATTTCCAGGTTGATATGTCAAAATTCCCACAAAAATATATCAGAAACTTTGGTATCATAGCACATATTGATCATGGGAAAAGTACATTATCAGACAGGCTGTTGGAACATACAGGTTTGATATAAGTATATTTATCAGACAGGCTGTTTTAACATACAGGTTTGATATAAGTGTATTTATTAGACAGGCTGTTTTAACATACAGGTTTGATATAAGTGTATTTATTAGACCAGCTGTTGGAACATACAGGTTTGATATAAGTACATTATCAGACAGGCTGTTGGAACATACAGGTTTGATATAAGTATATTTATCAGACAGGCTGTTTTAACATACAGGTTTGATATAAGTGTATTTATTAGACCAGCTGTTGGAAGTAGTATTGTACAGATGTGCTTGTTTAGCTTGCACATTTGTTGATGTTTTCCTTTATACTTTTTGTTTTAATATTACTTTAATTTTTTTCATTTTTGAATTACAAAAGGTTGCCTTTTCCAACTTTTCTTACCCTCTTTGCTTTCTAATTGTCACTATGTTCTCACAATTCTAGGCTGTTGCAACTATTACAGCTGTTACTGCTGCTGTAGGTTTCCCAATTGATGAGTAATGTTCCTGCTTATGAGACTTTCCCTAACATCACCACCTGTTATGTGTACAGCCTACTCTACTCCCACTCAAGAATATTCTTCCCATTCATGAGTGATATCTGGAAATTTACCTAAACCTCTTTTACCCTCTTTGGAATTCATTAATCATGTTTTTCTTATATTATTCTTATCTTCTGTCTCCTCTGATTTTGAACTTACCTTTTTTGATGGAATATTTAGTGTTGTTCCCTCCATCGCCTGATTTTAAGGTTTATGTTTAAGGGATTGACTTTTGGTTGAGAGTTACTATGTCTCATCCGCTCTGTACATCCCAAGATTTTCCTTCCCTTATTTGATTCTCAGTGTTTGGAATTTCTCATTACATTGTGGGGTTCAAAACCTAATGCAGTAGTTAATTTCTCACATTTTCAATTTTCTCATCTAAGACTATTTTGTCCACAATTCTGTGTGCATTATCAACTACACGCTGCTTTAGACAATTAACTTCTTTCTAGAAGAGTTTTTCAGATGATGTTCAAGGTCTTCCATTTACTACAATGGCATGCCTTTCATCTTTTACCCTGGTTCTTCAGATGTGGCTGATATGATATTGGGACTTTCCGAGTTGGAATGTTATTTTCTTCATTTCTACACAGGCTTTCTTTGTGTATGTATATTTCTGTCTTTGGGTTTTTCTTTGTAAAACAGCATGTTTCTATGTGTGTATATATTTCTGTGTTTTGGTTTTCCTTTGAAAAACAGGATTTTTCTGTGCATGTACGTATCTCTGCGTTTGGGTTTTCTTTGTAAAACAGGAGTTTCTGTGCATGCACATACTTCTGTGTTTGGGTTCTTTGTAAAACAGGATGTTTCTATGTGTGTGTATATATTTCTCTGTTTGGGTTTTTCTTTGTAAAATAGGAGTTTCTATATATTTCTGTGTTTTTACCCTCATTGTGGATTCCTGTATGTGGTGAGAGTAACTTCCAGGGAAGGTTCTGTTCTTTCAGTTTACTTCCTCTGGGATCTGAACATCCACCCACGTGTTTGCCGTGTGTGGTGACCCGTGAAGGGGAGAAGATCCTGGTGTTTGAAGGGTCTAACTCTAACACACCACTATGGCCTTGAATTCTTTTAGATGGACAGCCTTGGAGTGGGCCTCCCTTGGGTCAATCAGCTGGTCCATTTAAGCTAGGGTCAACCAAGTACCAGTCTTGGATATTCACAACAGGTGTTGTGGACATTGTATCTGATGCTGATGTTTGGGTATAGTGCTCAAGAAACCCTGGCATTGCTGCAGTGTCCTTGTTTGACATTGTAGTGTGTCTCCTCTTATGGCTGCATGGTGGGTGGGGTAAGTGGGCACCGAAACATTTCTTTTTGTTTTTATTGTGGAATCTCCAAATAAAAACTTAAATAGTGAAAAAACAGTCCATAGGTAAATGATCATGTCTTGAAGATTCCAAGCAGCAGTCTTCAACTATTGTAACACCTGTTGTACCTCATTTCCTTATCCTACCTTCTCTTTTAGACAAATCTTCAGGGCATATGTCTCCATTTTTCATTCAGAAGGGACTAGAAGGACTTGCTGGCTTTCCAAAGTCAGTAAAGAAGCTTCAGTCTGATGACATATTGGTAGAAACATCCACTTCTCAACACAATGAACTCTTCTTTCATTCAAAGGCTATTGGGGATATACCTATTGAGATTACACTTCATGCTACTTTGAATTCATCACGAGTAGTTATTGTTTAGAGGGATTTAAAGAACATCCCTGAGCCAGAGATTCTTGCTGGTTTCTTCAGTCAAGGAGTTTCTGCAGTGAGACATATATCCACTCGCAAAGATGGAATTATGATGCCAACCAACGTCCTCATTCTCACATTTACACAATCACGTCTGCCTGCCACCATCAAGGCAGGTTATCTTAATTGCAGAGTGTGGCCATACATTTCAAACCCTCTCTGATGTTTCCAGTGCCAGCTGTTCAGTCACTTGAAGATGTCACGTCATGGTTTTTTGATGTGTGCTCATTGTGGTGGCATGGGCCATGATACTTACGAGTGTGACATGGACCCTCATTGCATCAATTGCAATGGCTCTCACCCGTTCTTGCTTTAAATGGTTGGAAGAAAAAGAGGTGCAGTGTTTGAAAACTACCTACCTCCTCATCGCAAATGTATGCTGCTGCACTTTATTCCATTACTACAGTGGGAATAGAGAAGGATCTTTCTGTGCCTCCGAAAGAATCATTCTCAAAACAAATAAAAAGTCTTTTGATCTCCATGGTTAAAAAAGTTGATGAATCAACTTCAACACTCATCTGTGTCCCTTACAAACATTCCAACAAATCCCAATATCCACTTCCTTTGGTTTTGGGTACAGGCATTTTCTTGGATATATCTTCTTCTCCCATCCCAAGATGCAAAATAATCATTTGTTTATGTCTCCACTCACTGGAATCCTCTTCCAACAGCAAAGACCTCCCTCGAATAAAGACAGTAAAGAAAAAAAAGCATGGTCATAAACAGAATGGTTCTCCACCCAATTTGCCTACACATAAGTAAAAATGGCCACCTTGATACAATGGAACTGTCGAGATTTATGTTCTAATGTGGATCACATCAAAACACTGATAGCTTCCTACCATTCTGTATGTCTTTCCTTAAGGAAACATTTCTGAAACCTAGCAATACAGTTACTTTTTGGCAGTTTTTTGTTATACAGAAATGACAGGCTGTGTGATGGATGAGTGCATGGAGGGGTGGCACTGTTGGTTGATCAGCATGTGCCCACTCGACATGCCCTTGGAGGCCTAGCCATCCATGTTTCCTTGGGTCGTACTATCACTGTTTGTTCTCTCTACCTGTCAACTGGAGAGACTTATGATCAATCAGACCTTTATGCTCTCATCGAGCAGTTGCCATCTACCTTTTTAATTCTGGGGGACTTTAATGGACATCAATCCCCTCTTGGGAAGTGCTGACATTGATAGTAGGGGTCGCTCTGTAGAGCGTATGCTCTCTGATCACAACCTTTCTCTTTTCAATACTGGTTCTTCTATTTATTTTCATGTACCTAGTCAGTCTTTTACTGCTGTTGATATCTGAATTTGCTCCCCTTCACTATTTTCCCATTTTTCATGGAGGGTTAAATATAATCCATGAGGCAGTGATCATTTTCCTATAATTTTGAGAGAGACCAGCCATGGTCGATGCCACCCGACCTACGTGCCTTGGTGGAAGTTGGATCATGCAAACTGGACCTCTTTCACTGCTTTCGCAGAACTTGATCCTTCCATCGTCTGTGAGCCATCAATAGATGACTGTGTGGCAGCAGTAACTGACTGTATTATACAAGCAGCTCCTCAATGTATTCCTAAAACCTCGACACGTTTTCCACAATATCCTCCTCCATGGTGGAGTCCTGCCTGCCACATGGCACGGAAGGCTCAAAAACGGGCCTGGGATACTTTCCATAGATCTCCCACACTCTTGAACTCCATTGCTTTCTAGCAGGCCCATGCATGTGCTTGGTGGGTTAGACGTCAAAGCCAGAAGGAATCTTGGATTAAGTTCACAATCAGCATACCTTCTACCACCAGTTCCAAAGTCATATGGGACAAGATTTGAAAGGTCAGCGGACAATATAATTCTCTCCCCCTCTCAGTTTTGCTTTCTGATGGCTAGGAAGTAGCTGATACCCAGAGTATCGCCGATACTCTAGGTGAAAGCTTTTGCCAGGTCTCTTGCACTTCTGATTCATTCTCCATCTTCTTAGCCATCAAGGCTCAGGCAGAGGGATCACCTCTTTCCTTTTGAGCTGATTGTCTCTATGACTATAATTGTCCCTTTACACTGGTGGAACTCAAACTAGCCCTTCATTGGTGTGGCAGTACATTGGTTAAACCTGATGATGTACACTATGAAATGTTGCACCATCTATCTCCAGCTTCTCTTGCTATTCTTCTGATTGTTTTAAACTGGTTCTGGCAGGAGATTGTTCTTCTTAATGCCTGGTGCCAGGCTATTGTCCTACCTTTCTCTTAGCCTGGAAAAAACCCCAAGATTCCTTCAAACTACCATCCAATTGCTTTGATGAGCTGTCCCTGTAAGACCTTGGAGAGGATGGTTAATTCTCATCTTATTTGTTTCCTCGAATCAAACAACCTTCTCTTGCTCACCCAGTGTGAGTTCCAACAACAGTGCTCCACCATGGACTACCTAATTTGACTTGAAATGTCAATCAGAGAAGCCTTTCTCAAATGACATCTTGTATCGATATTCTTTGACATTGAGAAGGCTTATGATACAACATGGAGGTATGGCATTTTGCGAGACCTCAATATATATGGGTTATGTGGCAATTTGCTTATTTTTATTAAAAATGTTTTAATGGACAGGAGATTCCAAGTTTGTGTGAGTTTGACACTTTCCTGTTCTTTTCTACATGAACTTGGAGTTCCTGAGGGCTGTGTTTTGAATGTCACACTTTTCAGTATAAAGATTAATGCCATCACTGAACAACTTCCTCTAACTATTGCAAACAGGCTCTATGTCGACAACTTTCACATCTCGTGTCAGTCGTCAAACACGAGGTATATTGAGTGGCAACTACAGACTGCCCTCAATCGTTTACTGAAGTGGACCACAGCAAATTGCTTTAACTTCTGTCTAAAACCATTTACATGCACTTTTGTCACCAATGATGGGGTATTCACCCTGATCCTGAACTCCATATCAGTGAAGTTGTGCCGTCTGTGGTTCAGGAGACAAAGTTCTTGGGGCTTATTTTTGACTGTAACTGATCTTTATACCACACATCGGGCAGCTATGGGTAAAATGCACAAGAGCACTGAACATCCTCTGTGTCTTCTCTTTCACCACTTGGGGAGCGGATTGATATTTTATGCTAAAGATGTATCATGCTCTTATTCGATTGAAACTCGACTATGGATCAGTGGTCTATGGCTCTGCCAGAACCTTGGCCTTAAAGAGGCTGGACCCCATTCATCATCAAGGACTTGCTCTGCACCGGGCTTTCCACGCTTCCCAGGTTCATAGTTTATACACAGTCTCAACAATCTTCTTTATACCTTTGCCATTTGCACAGGCCTTTACTATATATTTCAAAACTTTGTTCCTAACCAAAGCATCTCACCTGGGATTCTTTTCCTTTTTCAGTAAGCCATACGTTTTCAGAACAATCTGCCATTGCTCCTTGAGTCCTTTGTATTTAGTCACACTTGGATGAGTTGGGTCTGTTCTTGGATAACATTACTGTATATGGTCAGCCCATTCCACCATGGCTTCTTATATTCCCCAAATGTGAAATATCTTTAAATCGCCTGAGAAAAGCAGACACTTCCGATTGGAAATACTCTCTTATGTGCTGAACATCTTTAGAACTATTTTTCCATTCCTATTTATGTGTGGGCTCTGCCATGGTTTGTTGTGATTCAGTGGTTGCATGCAGAATCCCCTCTGTAGCTTCTGTGTTCACTGCTGAACTGTTTATCATTTTTCTTGCCCTGGATCACATAGAAGCTAATCAGTACTCAAACTGCACTATTTATACTGACTCGCTTAGTTCTCTACTGGCCCTGGAATCACTTTATGTTAGTTCACACCCTGTTCTCGCTGATATTCAAAACCGAGTGGCCCATTTCTCTTTAACTTCTACTTCTATCCAGTTTTTCTGGATACCGGGCCACATTGGTATTCACAGGAACAATCTTGCTGATACTGCAGCTAAATCTATCTGCTTTGCACTATCATGGCTGTGCATATTCCATACATGGACTATGGTCCTGTATTCAAGGCTTGGCTCTGTGCCAGCTGGCAGTCATCTTGGAGTGAGCAAAGTGAAAACAAGCTTTTTCATGTAAAACCCTATATTGGACTTTGACCGTTTTGCTTCCTAAGGATTGGAAAGTGGAAGTTGTTCTAACTAGACTACTCATTGGCCACAATTTTTTAACTCATCCTTTTCTTTTATCTGGAACTGATGCACCAATGTGTAGTTTGTGTAACACTCAGGGCACAATAAGCCACATTTTATTTTCTTGCCATCATTATGGCTCTCAATGACGGCACCATTTTAAACATGTTCTGTCCCAAGGTTTGTCCATTATGTTAGTATTATTGGTGATGGTGACACTGTCCACCTTGGAAATGTTTTTAGTTTTTTAAAGCCATTAATCTTTTTAATGCCTTTTAAATTTTTTAATTTATACATTAGACCTTTTTTAATGAGATTCCCTTTTAAGAATCACAGTCCATCTCATTCAATTTGAAGTTAGAAAATGGCTGTAACGTTAAATAACTTGGAACCAGGGCTAGAAAGGCCAATTTCAGGTGACTAACGCTGCTGTTGGAATTACTTGTTAGACATCCGGGTGAGTTATTATTAAAATTTTGCTACAAGTCTTTTAAAATTTTTATTACTTTTTGAAAATGACCATAACATCAAATAACTCGGAACCAGGACTGGAAAGGCCAACTTCAGGTGACTGATGGTGGTTTTTGTACTTACCTTTTAGTCTTTCTGGTGAGTTATGATAATTCCAGTTACGCTACAGAAAGTCCTTTACAACTTGTATTACTGTAGTTTTTCTCTTAATGTTGTAGACTAAATGTAAACATTGGTTTTATGCTATTTATGTTTTTTCTTAAACTTTGTTTTGTTTTACTTTAATTTCCTTTTATGAATTTACTCTAATTTTAACTTTTTATTGGATGTTTTGTGCAGATAGCCTCATTGCTTTGTGCAATAATACAACAAATCAACCAACCAATCTGTGTTTATCAGAATTGTGAGTGTGAGTTACAGCATCGGTGTTCTGCTTTCATTTTGTACCTTATTATTCCATGTCTGTTTTCTGCTAACTGCACGTCCCTTTGTTAATCGACCACATGTAGAGTATGCTAGTTTTGTATTTTCAATTCAATCTTCTCCACTGATATATAGTTGTAGTTTCAGCTTACATATGAACCTTGAAAGTACATTAACTATTTGATTACTGAAATGATAGTGTCATGTGCTCCATTTTGTGTTCTTTTTAATAAAGTGTACTGATTTGTTTTTCAAAACATTTTCATTTATTATTTTCTTATATTAATTTAAAGTTCCATGGAAATAAAATTTAGATTTGGAATAGTATATCCTCATATTGGCTATATACTTTATAATGAAGGACTTAATGTGTTATCGATCCCACCACATGAAACACCTTACATTGTAGGTGGTTTATAGTATATCCTCATATTGGCCATATACTTTACAATGAAGGACTTAATGTGTTATCGATCCCACCACGTGAAACACCTTACATTGTAGGTGGTTTATAGTATATCCTCATATTGGCCATATACTTTACAATGTAGGACTTAATGTGTTATCGATCCCACCACGTGAAACACCTTACATTGTAGGTGGTTTATAGTATATCCTCATATTGACCATATACTTTATAATGAAGGACTTAATGTGTTATCGATCCCACCACGTGAAACACCTTACATTGTAGATGGTTTATAGTATATCCTCATATTGGCCATATACTTTACAATGAAGGACTTAATGTGTTATCGATCCCACCACGTGAAACACCTTACATTGTAGATGGTTTATAGTATATCCTCATATTGACCATATACTTTACAATGAAGGACTTAATGTGTTATCGATCCCACCACGTGAAACACCTTACATTGTAGATGGTTTATAGTATATCCTCATATTGGCCATATACTTTACAATGAAGGACTTAATGTGTTATCGATCCCACCACAGGAAACACCTTACATTGTAGATGGTTTATAGTATATCCTCATATTGACCATATACTTTATAATGAAGGACTTAATGTGTTATCGATCCCACCATGTGAAACACCTTACATTGTAGATGGTTTATAGTATATCCTCATATTGGCCATATACTTTATAATGAAGGACTTAATGTGTTATCGATCCCATCACGTGAAACACCTTACATTGTAGATGGTTTATAGTATATCCTCATATTGGCCATATACTTTATAATGAAGGACTTAATGTGTTATCGATCCCACCACATGAAACACCTTACATTGTAGGTGGTTTATAGTATATCCTCATATTGGCCATATACTTTATAATGAAGGACTTAATGTGTTATCGATCCCACCACGTGAAACACCTTACATTGTAGATGGTTTATAGTATATCCTAATATTGACCATATACTTTACAATGAAGGACTTAATGTGTTATCGATCCCACTACGTGAAACACCTTACATTGTAGATGGTTTATAGTATATCCTCATATTGACCATATACTTTATAATAAAGGACTTAATGTGTTATCGATCCCACTACGTGAAACATTTTACATTGTGGATGGTTTATTACTTTTCCACCTGTGACACTATTTGATTTTAATGCAGCTGTTTGAAATTAAAAACTAATCCAAGATAATGAGGTGTTAGTTTGCTGTGTCTTGTTTACTACTGAACTTTGCTTGCTTGTTTTATTTTTATAACAGCAGGTATATATACAGTGTGCATATTATTAAATGTAAATTATTACTTTGAAGTATGTGTAATTTAATCAGTTTACTTCATTCTTTAGGAACCATATCAAAGAACGATCAGAACAAACAAGTGCTCGACAAATTGCCAGTTGAGAGAGAAAGAGGAATTACTGTTAAAGCTCAAAGTGCCTCCCTTTTCTATGAATATGAAGGGAACACTTATCTTCTCAATCTGATTGACACACCTGTAAGTGAAATTATAATTTTTATAAAAGTTCAATAAATGGTTAAAGATCTTTACTCTGAATCGTTTCACTCCTGCAGTTATAGACGAGCAACACTCCCAGTGTCAGGTTTATAGACGAGCAACTCTCCCAGTGTCAGGTTTATAGACGAGCAACTCTCCCAGTGTCAGGTTTATAGACGAGCAACTCTCCCAGTGTCAGGTTTATAGACGAGCAACTCTCCCAGTGTCAGGTTTATAGACGAGCAACTCTCCCAGTGTCAGGTTTATAGACGAGCAACACTCCCAGTGTCAGGTTTATAGACGAGCAACTCTCCCAGTGTCAGGTTTATAGACGAGCAACTCTCCCAGTGTTAGGTTTATAGACGAGCAACTCTCCCAGTGTCAGGTTTATAGATGAGCGACTCTCCCAGTGTCAAGTTGTTTTTTGACGGTTTGTGACTGTGGTACCAGTTGTTCTGTAGAGCTTTATGACTATCATACAGGTTGTATTTGGATGCTTCTGTTTGAGTGAGAGTTATGTTTTTTCAATTAAAACTATGATGTTTTTATTTTCAACAACTATTTATAGATTTTACACTATGTGTACTCCTAGTGATAATTTTTTTATATATTGATTTGAAGTGTTTAGATTGGTAATGACTTATGGGCTAAATGTTTCAACAGTAGTAGACTATCTGCTTTTATTAATAAACAGATTTATGTATTTATTAAACAAGTTTCATTAATTATTTGTTAACAGGGCCATGTTGATTTCACATATGAAGTTTCAAGGTCATTATCTTCATGTCAAGGTGTAATACTTTTAGTTGATGCAAATCAAGTAAGATATTTTCTACAGTTACTAATTAGGTTTATTTAGTTGACAAGTTTGTGTATCTTATTAGGTGGAAAGTTTAGATGATAGGTCTCTATTTTAGTATGTGTGAACCCTAGCTGACAAGTTTGTGTATTTTAATGTGTGTGAATCCCAGATGACAGCTTTGTGTATGTTTGTGGGTGTGAACCCTAGCTGACAAGTTTGTGTATTTTAATGTGTGTGAATCCCAGATGACAGCTTGCTGTAGGTTTGTGGGTGTGAACCTTAGCTGGCAAGTTTGTGTATTTTAATGTGTGTGAATTCTAGATGACAGCTTTGTGTATGTTTGTGGGTGTGAACCTTAGGTGACAAGTTTGTGTATTTTAATGTGTGTGAATCCCAGATGACAGCTTGCTGTATGTTTGTGGGTGTGAACCTTAGCTGGCAAGTTTGTGTATTTTAATGTGTGTGAATTCTAGATGACAGCTTTGTGTATGTTTGTGGGTGTGAACCTTAGCTGACAAGTTTGTGTATTTTAATGTGTGTATGTCCTGGACAACAGGTTTCTGTTTACCTGTAGGTGCAATGTTTAGCTGTGAAGTTTGTATTATATATTATTAGCTTATGTTTCCTTAGGTGTATAGTGTATCTGTTTCTTACATGTTTGTATCAGGAACAATGTTTTGTTTAATGATGCAAGTTGTTTTTCTTGAAGGATAGTATATATATATATGTATGTGTGTGTGTGTGAATTGTGGACAGAAACATATGAAAAATTTTCATTTATTTTCTTATTATTATATGTTTGTAGAAGTAAGGCTCTAACTATTATTAGTTACAGGTTTATTAAGTAAAACCATTTGGTATGGAACAATATGTTAAATATAATAGGTTTGTTTAGGAAGCACAGGTGAGTTTCATTGAGTTCACTTAAAGGGAAGAGAGTGCTACTAATTTAATATAGGGAAAACAGGAAAGTTTTATCAAGTTTAGTTATAGGTTTGTCTAGGAGAGGTAAGCCAGTTATGGTTACATTTTATTGGAAAGACACTCCATTCACTCGTTTTTATACACTTTAGGTGTTTAACGGGCAGGCTAAGAAACTCGTGAGGTCTACTGATGATGTACGTTAGCAAAGTTGTATCTGTGTTGTTCAGTCTAACTAGTGTTACTCTGTGTTTTCCTGTTGTTTCAATTATAAGATAAGCATTTCTTAGAAACTATATTCTGCGTTTTATGTTTTTTCAGGGAGTTCAGGCACAAACAGTGGCAAATTTCAACCTGGCATTTCTCTCTGACCTGACCATTATTCCTGTAGTGAACAAGATTGATTTGAAGAATGCTAAACCTGACAGAGTAGTTGAGCAGATAGAGAAGCTCTTCAGTATTGAACCTTCAGAGATTCTCAAGGCGTGTTTTCTTGGGTTTCTTTTTAGGATTTAAGCTATGTCATTTTCTAAGTTTCAAAGTGCTTTTTAACTAAAAACCATTAGAAATCCAGTTCTGGAATAATGGATGATAAAAAATTAATTTTGTTTCAAGGATAAGAACAACAAACAAACTAGATGCAGAACATTGTTAAGTATAATTTGAAGCCATGTGTTTTTTTCTGATAGTGTCTTACCTCCTCTTGCAAAAGCTTTCTCGACTTATACTGCCCCCTATTTGTGCAACATTTAGCTTGCTACTACCCTTGATAATTCTACTGATTTCTGCTTAGTACCATGTAAATGACTATTCAAACCAATAGAAGCACGACACTGCTGAGATCTTAACTAGCACTATTTTTATTCTTGATCACCAGTCTTACTGATTAGGCGTATATTTGCTTGATGTTCAACCCTTTTGCCAAAGGCTCAGCATCATATACACATTTGAACATTGAAATTATTTGATACAGCACATGTATCTTGTAGTAAAGATTACAAGTTTTTTTTAATGAAATATTTTTACTAAAGATTTGTTTCTGGAAATATTGAGTGTGTTAGGTACCTCGTCCAAGTGCAAAGTGATTTCATGTTATGATTAAAAAAATATTCTTTATCCCTAAAATATCAAGTGTTATTTGTGTAGTCTCTGAAACCTCCTAAATACATTTCAAACATTTGTTTTAGTAAGACTTTATAATTAATGTTATTTTCTATATCCTATGTGGGGTTTGTCAACTGTCCAATGTTGTAACCATCATGAAAACATTAGGAAATAAATATAAATTGTTTTATTCATTCTGGAATGACTACATATTATAACATATGAAAATACAAATGTTTAGTCCCAGTAGCTTAAATTTTTATAATGTTATGTATTGATTAAAATTTCAATTATATTGACCTTCTAATTGTGCATAGCTAACATTATATAACTTGCATTCATTGCAGAGCATGTGCACTCATGTTACTGTGTCCAGTAATATGAAACTGAGCTTTAGTCTTGGCTGAGATTTAATGCATTTTGTATTTTACAGTAACATTTGAGTTAATATACATTGTAGGCATGCATGTGTGTATGCATGTATATATTATTACTATTTAGAAATAAATTATGAAACTTACTTTTCTTAAAAATAGAACAATAAATAAATAAGTGAAGCAAATAATTATATCTTCTCTTTACAACCTGAAATGTTGTTCTAGGCAGATTTTATTAATCACGTAACATATTCTATCTTTTTGTACTGATGAAATGATGATGCAGTTTTAAACTTTTTGTTCTAACCACATGTTTTTTTTAACCCTTAAATGGCCGTCATCATCAGTTGATACTGCTACCTGCAAAATTCCTGCTGTTTTAGGGTTAAAAGAAATGTGAATCTGAAGAAGGTGAAAATTAACATGTTTTTAAACTTCTGTAACTCCATGTGAAAATGTAAATAAATTACTTTTTAAAAGTCTACAGAATGTAAATTAAGATCTTGTTCACTGTGAAGTTATCCAAACTTCACTCATTAAACTGTCCAAGTAAACTGTACTGAATTGATTACATGGTATTTTGTATAGTGTTGATAAAATACTGAGATATTATAGTAACTCATATCTAGAGATGATCAACAAATTCTTACTACGTGTTTGTAATCAGCATCAACAAAGTACCTCTAATCATACAATTTTAATTAGTGGTTTGGTTTGTGATGTTACAGGTTTCAGCAAAGCTTGGAACTGGAATAGGTGATGTTCTGAGAGCAGTTGTTGAAAGGATTTCACCGTAAGAGTTTTTTAGTATTTGAACAAACTGACAAATTTACAGTAAAATGTTTTAAAAACCTGAAGTGATTGGTCATTTTTATTGATGCTTTATTTCTTGTTGAATCAGTTTTCAAACAAATGACACTGTAACATGCTGCTGTTCCTATATTGTTTAATTTTCATTTACACTATGGAACACCATGTAATTGTTTACACAGTGTTGTAAAATTTCTTATTACATATTAATGTTGTTAGTAAATAATGTATCACTATCACCAGTTAATTTAGTCTAATTTCACAAATATTCTGTATTGATGTTATCAGTAAATAATGTATCACTGCCACCAGTTAATTTAGTCTGATTTCACAATATTCTGTATTAATGTTGCAGGAAATAATGTATTACTGTCGCCAGTTAATTTAGTCTGATTTCACAAATATTCTGTATTAATGTTGTCAGTAAATAATGTATTACTGCCACCAGTTAATTTAGTCTGATTTTACAATATTCTGTATTGATGTTGTCAGTAAATAATGTGTCACTGCCACCAGTTAATTTAGTCTGATTTCACAGTATTCTGTATTGATGTTGTCAGTAAATAATGTATTACTGCCACCAGTTAATTTAGTCTGATTTTACAATATTCTGTATTGATGTTGTCAGTAAATAATGTATTACTGCCACCAGTTACTTTTGTCTGATTTCACAATATTCTGTATTGATGTTGTCAGTAAAAATGTATTACTGCCACCAGCTAATTTAGTCTGATTTCACAAATATTCTGTATTAATGTTGTCAGTAAATAATGTATTACTGCCACCAGTTTATTTAGTCTGATTTCACAAATATTCTGTATTAATGTTGTCAGTAAATAATGTATTACTGCCACCAATTAATTTGGTCTGATATCGCAAATATTCTGTATTAATGTTGTCAGTAAATAATGTATCACTGCCACCAGCTAATTTAGTCTGATTTCATGAATATTCTGTATTAATGTTGTCAGTAAATAATGTATCACTGCCACCAGCTAATTTAGTCTGATTTCATGAATATTCTGTATTAATGTTGTCAGTAAATAATGTATTACTGTCACCAGCTAATTTAGTCTAATTTCATGAATATACTGTTTGTGCTGAATGATCTTTAATTTTCTTCCTTTTCAAAGTAACAGAAGTTAAAACTGACATTTTTTTATGTCAACATTCATTAGTTTTCTGATGAAGGATCTCACAATGGCTGAGATGAAAGTCATAACACTAAAAACAGGGTTTTGGTACAAATGGGTTTTCCATTGGCTCAGCTGAAAGGCTAATAGTTCCTAATCCTAAAAATTGGGTTTAAATAGCCATGGATTTTCCTGTGGCTCAGTAATAAGTATGACAGCTCATACTATTACAGGCGAGGTTTTGGTTCTTGTGTTGGTCATAGCACTGAAAGTCCATTGTGGAGCTTTGAACTTAACAATAAACAAATCTGATGAAAGTTTTGTTTTTCTAGATTTTTTTTATGAGCCTCAATCAGTTTAATTTAATAACAATCAGAAGAAACTACCAACTTAATTTGAGAGTTCCAACCTATCCAGATAGGATGTTGTAAAAATTACTTGTTTGTCACACAAGCACAGTTCCTAAGGTTGCTAGTATTTATCTTTGAAAAATGCTGACTAACTAAATACAAAATTGAAGATTTAAAATAATTTTCTTTAAATAGTTTAAAATATTTTTATATTTCTTTGTATTTATTATTTTCAAGCATTACTTCAACTTTACAGGCCCCCTGGGGACCCACAAAAACCTTTTCGTGCACTTCTATTTGATTCTTGGTTTGACCACTTTCGAGGAGCTATAGCTCTTGTAGAAGTTATTGATGGATCTATCAAGATTGGGGATTACATTTCATCACATTTCACTAGCCAGTCATATGAAGTCCGTGAACTGAGTATTCTTCATCCTGAAGAAACCCTGGTAACCAGATTGTAAGTTCAGTTCTATACAGAACAGCTACTTCTAGGTAGCACTCGGTTATAGTATCAAATCACAAGGTGTGAATTGTATGCAGATATGGTTTGTGTGAACTGTTATCCACTCAGATTTAGTATCAAATCACAAGGTGTGAATTACATGCAGACATGGTTTGTGTGAACTGTTATCCACTCAGATTTAGTATCAAATCACAAGGTGTGAATTACATGCAGACATGGTTTGTGTGAACTGTTATCCACTCAGATTTAGTATCAAATCACTAAGTGTTGATTACCATCAGACTTTGTTATCATACTTCTTGTAATATATTTTTACAAAAGTGAATAATTTAGGATGTTATTCATATCTTCAAGGCTTTTCATAAACTGTGACAACTTAAATTATTCTAGTAGATATATAGACCTGGTATAGGTGTATCGAAGAACTGTTAACATGTATAGAAATGTTAAGGTGTAGATATATAGACCTGGTATAGGTGTATACAAGAACTGTTAACATGTATAGAAGTGTAAAGGTGTAGATATATAGACCTGGTATAGGTGTATAGAAGAACCGTTAACATGTATAGAAGTGTTAAGGTGTAGATATATATAGACCTGGTATAGGTGTATAGAAGAACTGTTAACATGTATAGAAGTGTTAAGGTGTAGATATATAGACCTGGTATAGGTGTATAGAAGAACTGTTAACATGTATAGAAGTGTTAAGGTGTAGATATATAGGCCTGGTATAGGTGTATAGAAGAACTGTTAACATGTATAGAAGTGTTAAGGTGTAGATATATAGACCTGGTATAGGTGTATAGAAGAACTGTTAACATGTATAGAAGTGTTAAGGTGTAGATATATAGACCTGGTATAGGTGTATAGAAGAATTGTTAACATGTATAGAAGTGTTAAGGTGTAGATATATAGACGACCTGGTATAGGTGTATAGAAGAACTGTTAACATGTATAGAAGTGTTAAGGTGTAGATATATAGACCTGGTATAGGTGTACAGAAGAACTGTTAAGGTGTAGATATACAGACCTGGTATAGGTGTATAGAAGAACTGTTAACATGTATAGAAGTGTTAAGGTGTAGATGTATAGACCTGGTATAGGTGTATAGAAGAACTGTTAACATGTATAGAAGTGTTAAGGTGTAGATATATAGACCTGGTATAGGTGTATAGAAGAACTGTTAACATGTATAGAAGTGTTAAGGTGTAGATATATAGACCTGGTATAGGTGTATAGAAGAACCGTTAACATGTATAGAAGTGTTAAGGTGCAGATGTATAGACCTGGTATAGGTGTATAGAAGAACCGTTAACATGTATAGAAGTGTTAAGGTGTAGATGTATAGACCAGGTTTAAATGAACGTGCTGTATGTAGGTCCATAAATGGTAGATAAATCAGCTTGTACTGTAATATGTGTTTAAGTAAGTTTTTTTTATATTTAAGATTTACTGGCCAAGTGGGATGTCTTGTTGCTGGTATGAGGTCACCTGAAGATGCTAAAGTTGGCGATACTTTGTTCTTGAAAGATGCTAATGTCTCTCACCTTCCAGGTTTCGAACCTGCTAAACCTATGGTAGGTTATTTTCAGCATCTTTTTGCCATTAGTGTAGGTTTGGATAGTTCTTCATTAAATAGAAAGTGTTATTTATCAATTTTGTAGCAGTTGGTTAGTGAATAAAAATAAAAGTGCATTGGCTTAATGGTGGCCAGAATTCAATAAATGTTTGTCAGTCAAATGTATATGTTTTACATAATTTTAGAAAACACTGTGTTAACACACAACGTGTAGTCTTCAAACACTTACTGACCAAAGTTGTGCTGCATCATTTTATAGAAAATAGTTTTCTGCTTCTTATATACTCTCTAAACACTACTTATATGACTGTGGTCAGTTTAGGCTATCTTCTACTACACATTCTCAGCTGTGATTGTTGCTTCAACCTTATAAACTGTTCTGTGGTTTCAACATTTTAATACTTCCATGATGCATGATATTTGTTTCTGTCCTACCACAGTGCCTGTCAAAGTGGACTCCTGTACATGGTGAGGGGACCTCCCAGAGAAGGTTCTCTATTTTCAATTTACTCCCTTTGAGAATGTGTATGTCATGTTTGGAGAAGGACAAGATCCTGGTGGTTGAAAGGTACAACCTCAACATGCCACTTTTGCCTTGAATTCCTGTGGATGGGCAGTCTTGAACCCACATCCCCCAGGTTCTGTTGGTTGGTCGTGTTGAGCTAGGTTCAGTTTTGGATGTTCTCAGCAGGTATTGTCGACATTGTGTCTGATTGATGCAGGTGTTTGAGTATAGTGCTAATGAAACCCTGGCATTACTGTTGTGTCCTTGTTTGGCATTATAGTGCATCCCCTTATAGGGCTCCATGGTGGGTGGGATTATTGGTCACTGAATTTTTCTCTACTCATTATGGATTCTCCAATCTTTGAAAAAAATAATAAAGTAGTAAAAACAAAACAATAACAGCTTATTGGAAAATAACCATGTATGGATGACTATTGTTCAGTCACCATCACAGTTGGATTCCATACCTCGTTTTCTTATCCTTCATTTGTTATCTGAGAAATTCTAAGGGTAGAAGTTTCCTTTTTTCTTTCAAAAGGTATTCAAGGGGCTTGCTGGTTTATCAAAGTCATTCAGGAAATTGCACTCTGGAGATACTTTGGTGGAAACATATGCACCACAACACACTGAAATCCTCCTGAATTCAAAGGCCATCAGGGTTATTCCCCAGCTACTTTGAATTTTTCAAGAGGAGATATTGTTGAGAAATATGTAAAGAATATTTCTGAGTCAGAGATCCTTGTTGGTTTCTCAAGCCAAGGCACTTCTGTAGTTTGCTGTATCTCTACTCTTAAGGACAAAATTTTGCTGCCAACAAATGTCCTTATTTTGATGTTAACGTTGACACGTCCACCTGACATTATCAAAGTAGGTTACTTGAACTGTAAGTATGGCTATATATTCCCAACCTTCTCTGATGTTTTCTGTGTTATGGTTTGGTCATTCAAAGGTATCTTGTGATGGTTCTTTGACGTGTGCTCGTTGTGGTGGCAAAGACCACAATGCATACGAGTGTGAACTGGAATCTCACTGTGTTAACGGTAGCGATTTCTACCTCTCTTCTTTAGATTTTTACCATGAGTGGGTGGAGGAGAAAAATGTACAATATTTAAAGACTAAAGCACATCTACTACCCATAGGCTCAGAAGTTATTGTCCCTCACTCCACCTTGGACTTATGCTGCTGCACTCTGTTCCACTGCTACAGTGGGAGTGCAGACAGATCTTTTTGTGCCTCTGACAGCGCTGTTCACCTACCATATGAAAAATCTTTTGCCCTTCATTCTATCTCTCTCCTCACCATTTCTTCCAGTGGCTCCTCACTCGGATCTACTTCCTTTAGCCCTGGCTTCTGGAGTCCACGTGAGTCCATCTTCTTTGGCTCCGAAATGCAGAATGATTATTTGTTCATGCTCCTAGTCACTAGAATCTATGTCTATTGACAGAGAGTTTCACACTCAGCTAAGGACAGACTAAAGAAAAATGGTATGGTTGAAATCAGAAGAGTTTTTCTCCACCTATGTAAAAATGACAACTTTAATACAGGGTTTCTGTTCTGATGTGGACAACATTAAGGCTTTGATTGATTTTTTATCATCATGTGTGTATTTTCTTGCAGGAAACCTGCCTATCTTTCAGCAGTTTTCTTTATACTGAAATGATAGGTTGCGTGATGGAGTAGTGGCACTGCCGGTGATCAGTAAGTGCCTACCCTGTCTTTGCCACTCATTACACTCTTGGAGGCTGTAGTCATCCATGTTTCCTTGGGTTGTATCATCCCTTGTTGTATCATCTCTACCTGTCTCCAGGAGAGACCTATAATCAGTCAGACTTTGATGCTCTCATTGAACAGTTGCCTTCTCCCTTTTTAATCCTGTGGGATTTTAATGGAAAATAATCCCCTCTGGATTGGTGCTGATATTGAGGGGAGGATTGTTCCATAGGGTGCATGCTCTCAGATCACAGCCTTTCTCTCTTTAGTACCACTTCTTATACTTATTTCATGCACCTAGTCAGTCTTTTACTGCTGTTAATCTCTGTATCTGCTCCATTTTACTTTTCACTCACTTTTCTTGGAGGGTTGACATTGATCCATGGGGCAATAATCATTATCTTATCATTTTGAGGAGAATGGCCATGGTCAATGCCAGCCAACCCACATGCTTTGGTGGAAGTTGGCATGGTCCAACTATCCGTCTTTTACTGCTCTCGTGGAACTTGATCCTACCATCGTCTGTATGCAATCGATAGACGACTGCATGGTAGCAACGACTGACTATATTATCCAGACAGCTGTTCATTCTATACCTTAAATCTCAACATATTTTCCACAGTATCTTTGTCCATTGGTGGAATCCTGCCTGCCAAAGGAATGGAAGGTTCAGAAACAGGTCTGGATACCTTTCATAAATATCCCACACTTTCGAAATTCATTGCTTTCCAGTAGGCTTGTGCCCATGCTCAGCAGGTAAGATTTCAAAGCCAGAAGAAATCATCAATTAAGTTTGTAATTATCATTTCTTCTGCCACCAGTTTCAAAATCATATGAGAGAAGATTTGGAAGGTCAGTGGGCAGTATGCTTTTGCCCCACCTTTTGATCTTGCTTTCCAATGGATGGGAAGTTGTTGATGCCCAAAACATTGCTGATGCTCTCAGTAAGAACATTTCTCATTCATCTATTACTTGGCCATTATATCTTGGGCAAAGAGATTACCTCTTTCCTTTCAGGCCAGTTGTCTCTATGACTATAATTGCACATTTACACTTGTGGAACTCAAACTTGGTCTTTATTGATCTAGCAGTATATCATTTGGACCTAATGATGTTCACTGTGAGATGCTATGTCATCTTTCTCCTGCTTCTTTTGCTGTTATTCTGGTTGCTTTAACCAAATTTAACATGAGAATGTTTTCCTGATGCTTGGCATCAGGCTGTTGTCCTCTATCTCACTAACCCTAGGAGGGATCCTAAGATTCATTCTCATTATCACCAGTTGTTTTGACAAGCTGTTTCTGTAAGACCTTAGAGAGGATGGTTAATGCTCATCTTGTTTGGTACCTCATATCAAACAATCTCATTTTTCACACCCAGTGTGGGCCCTTGGATGGCCTAATTCGACTCGAAACATCAATCAGGGAAGTCTTTCTCAAGTGACATCTTTCTGTATTCTCTAACTTTGAGAAGGCTTAGGACACTGTTTAGGTATGACAATTTGTGAGACCTCCACTCATATGAGTTTTTATCTGGAACTTTTTAATGACCAATGATTCAAAATCTTTATTGGCTTGATGCTTCCCACTCTTTTCCACAGGAACTTGGAGTCCGTCAAAACTGTCTTGAGTGTCACTCTTTTCAATATCGGAAATAATGCTATCACTGTACAATTTCCTCTTTTGTTGGAAGTGAGTTCTATTTCAATAACTTCCACACGTTGTGTCACTTATTGAGCATAAGATTTACTGAGAGACTAATTCAGATTGCCATTAGTTGTTTGTTGGAGTGAACCGTGGCAAATGGTTTGATCTCTTCTTTCTCCAAAACCATTTGCATACACTTTTGCACCAATGGGGTATTCACCCCAATCACGAGCTCTATCTTGGTGATGGTATTCTTTCCATAGTTCCTGAGGCAAAGTTCTTGGGCTTATCTCTGACTGTGTGTCAAGTATACAAAGGCATTGAACATCTGTGTCCTTTCTTTCACCTCTTGGAGATTGGATTAATGTTCTGTGCTCAAGATCAAGATCTTATGCCCTCACTTGATCCACATTGGACTATTGTATTTTGGTCTATAGTTCTGCCAGTACCTCAGCCTTCAAGATATTGGACCCCAATATCCATCTGGGAACCGGCTGTACATGAGGGGCACTCCACACTTCTCCAGTCCAAGGTTTCTATTCCAAATTCCATGAACCTCCTTTTCACCTCTACCCTTGAAACTTTCTTTTACAGTATGCTTTAAAACTTTAAACCTTACCTCAGCATCCTAATTGGGGTTGTCTTTCTTCATCAGTGGCGATACTCGTTTAGAACAGACAGTCTGCCATTCTTCCTTTTGTCTTTGTATCCAGATGCAGCTGGGTCTGTTCTTGAGTGATGATGTTGTCTCTACTGGTTAGCTCATCCCCACCTATGATATTTCTTTGAGCTATCTGAGGAAGGCAGATTGGAAGTTGTACCATCTTCTGTTTGCTTAACATCTTTCAAACCATTCTTTCATTCCTGTTTATACTGATGTTTTGAAATCAAGTGGCTCTGTGTGTTCTGCTGTGGTTTGTGGTTGCTCTCAGGATCCTCTCTCTGTTTTCTGTGTTTCACTGCCTAGTTGTATGCCATTTCTGTTGGCCTGGATCACACAGAAATTATGGAGTACATCAATTGTGCTATTTATATCAACTCTCTTAGCTCTCTGCTGTCCCTGGAATTGCTTCATGTTAGTTCTCACCCTGTTCTTGTTGATATTCAAAACTGACTGGCCCATTTTTTGTTATCTTCCATTTCAATGAGCTTGCTGACACCATGAATAAGTCTGTCTACTCTGGTGGTATCATTACTGTGCTTCTCCCATATAGAGATTACTGTTCCGTATTCGAGGCTCAGCTCAATGATAACAAGCGTATCAAGATCAAACCTTTTATTGCTCTCCAGAAATTTTGTTTCCATGATGATCAGAAGCTGTCCTGGTTAGGCTATAAATTAGTAGTAGTTTTTCAACCTATCTTTTTCTTTTATCTGGAACTGATCCACCTATGTGTGGCTTTTGTGACACTCAAATCATAATAGCCCACATGCTACTGTCATTACAATTTTGAATGATGGCACAATTTTTTTCATGGGTTTAACCTTGACTTTGGACACCATCTTTGGTGATTGTAATGCTATATAAATTGCATTTTTAAATTTTTAAGTGCCATTGACATTTATAACTCTATTCATGTTTTCAGCTCCTTTTTGAACTTAAATTCACTTTATAACAAATTTATTTTTATGGGTGTTTTTTTAACCAGTTGTTTAGCACAGGTAACTACTTGCTTTCTGCCATTAAATGCCAACTAACCAACTCACTACAGTGTCCATTTCTATTCCACCACGATATTTGTTTTTCTCCACTGCAAAATCCATTTCTATTCCACCATAGTATCCACTTCAATCACACCATGGTATTTGTTTCTATCCTACGAGAGTATATACTTCAATCACACCATGGTATTTGTTTCTATCCTATGAGAGTATCTACTTCAATCACACCATGGTATTTGTTTATATCCCACCATTCCAACACTCGGTTACACAACCCCTTTCAAACATGTGGTCAGCTTTCGGTCAGTTACCTCTCTCTTTTTTTGTGAACCTGACGATGACCAAAGAAGGTCAAAACGTTGTTCACTCCTCTACGTAAAAAAAAAAAATCTCAACCCAAACGAGCCGTTTTTACAAATATATTCATCAGAATATCTGTTTCTATTCTACCCACAGTATCAGTTTCCATTCATCAGAATATCTGTTTCTATTTCAAGACAGTACCAGTTTCCATTCATCAGAATATCTGTTTCTATTCTACCCACAGTATCAGTTTCCATTCATCAGAATATCTGTTTCTATTTCAACACAGTATCAGTTTCCATTCATCAGAATATCTGTTTCTATTTCAACACAGTATCAGTTTTCATTCATCAGAATATCTGTTACTATTTCAACACAGTATCAGTTTTCATTCATCAGAATATCTGTTTCTATTTCAACACAGTATCAGTTTCCATTCATCAGAATATCTGTTTCTATTTCAACACAGTATCAGTTTCCATTCACCAGAATATCTGTTTCTATCCAACCATAACTAATGAGAGAATAATATTTATCTATACTATCCTATATTTTTGTTTCTAATGCACAGATTGGTTATTTTAATTGTATCTTACTTTCTTAGGTTTATGCTGGATTATATCCGCTTGACCAGTCACAGAATCCTTCTCTGAGAAGTGCAATAGAAAAGCTATGTCTCAATGATTCCAGTGTATCAGTAAGTATTGACTCAAGGTAAGCTATTACTTTCAAGATTTAAATATATATATATAGAAATGCTACTCCTATTATACGAGCCTGTTTTAATGGTTAATTTCTTATTTTTATTTTTAAACTTTCTCAGTGCAATGTGTTGTGGAGCAATAAAAAAATTGGTTTTCAAAAAGTTGTAATAGTTTCAAACAGAGAACAATAATTCTCATGAGAAATGAGTAAGAGAATTTTCACAGCCTCAAATTTCATGTAAAAATGGATGCTGTTTCTATAAAGCCTCAAAAATTACAAACATTTCATTTCATTACATTTGTTGATGTCCCCCGCTAGCACAGCAGTATGTCTCCGGATTTACAATGCTAAAATCAGGGGTTCGATTCCCCTTGGTGGGCTCAGCAGATAGCCCGATGTGGCTTTGCTATAAGAAAACACACACACACACACATTTGTTGATGTGGCATTTTAATAATTGAGAAATTTAAATTAAGAGTTTATACTTATGTTGAACTAAGTGTGTTATACCAGTTAATCAAACTTCCAAGACACAACATAACATTGTGAAATATATGAGACACTCGACTATCAAGCAGCAAGTGACAACGTGAGGTTTTATATTGGGTAATCACATTACAGTAATGACAAATGTCTTTAATCAGGTCTTCAAACTTGTAAAGTAACAATGTAACAATCTGAAGTGTTATATCAGGTAATTAAACTTCCAAACAACACCATAACTGTCTTGTGTGTTTTATCAGGTTATCAAACTTCCATACAACACCATAACTGTCTAATGTGTTACATCATGTGGCCAAACTGTCAAATGACATGTTAACTTGATATGTTACTTAAGACTCAGACATTGTGGTGAAGGTTTACATGATACCAACAATGTGAAAAATCTGAGGTTCAGGTTTATATGTGTGTGACTGAAATTGTAAAATTAATGAATACAAATTAAATGAAGGTTTGTTCAGGTAGGTTTTACTTTTTACTTCCAAAACACTTGATTTTAAATACTAAAAGGTTAAAATTCTGTAGAAATGTACAAAATAAACGAAACTGGAAGATGTCACTTTGGTATTTTGTTCTGCTTTAGGTTTAGTTGCTAAAGCAGTGACATAATTTTTGGTGTATTTGTATTACTCTTTCTTCATCTGTTAGCATCTTTTCGTTGCTAAGAATCATCTTAAGATACTTAAATAATTCACCCCAAATGCTTTTAGCCCTGCCTTAGGTCAAGGTTGGAGGCTAGGATTCCTAGGATTACTTCATATGGAAGTATTTTCACAGCGACTTGATCAAGAATTTGATACTCAGGTTGTTATAACTTCCCCAAATGTCCCTTACAAAGGTACAGTATTAATTAAATACTAAAGAATAGTGATGTTTGACTCTCTTATTTTCTCTAGCGTGAAGTAAGAGAGCGTACACTATCTTACCAAAAGTCATGGAACATGAGTAGTTATGAATAAATCATTTCTTCATCACATTACTCATTGTTGTCCTGGTGTTGTACAGTAGCACATATAGACATTTTCCCCAAATATCCTTCTCATCTGAAACTATTAGGTCTTTCCATGTACTCATTTGGTGTACAAGTTTGAAGTGACTTCAGATTTAACTGCCAGTCACCTTTATAGGCTAAAATATTTCCATATTTTGTTGTCACATCATTTTTCCTGCAATCAGAAGTGTGTCTCATGACATTTGGTAGGAGAGTGTGTATTTTGTTTGTGAATTTTGCTTCATCAGTTGATTACTTTATAGATTTCTCAAAACATTTATTGTTTCTTTGTAAAAGCACACTTTAAGCCTAATTCTATAGTCTTTTCTGTAACAGTTATTTGTATTTGTTAGCTTCTACATTCTCATAGGCTGTCCAACAGATTTCCAGGTGTTTAAGTGCTTTCTCAGAAGGGTTGAATGTGACAAAAACCTGTTCCATGAATTTGATATCAGATTACTAAATATGACTTGTTTATAAAATGTTGAGACGTACATTATAACTTGGAATGTTACACCTTAAGGAGGGATAAACAAAATTGAAGCTAAATTGAAGAAACCACAAAACTATCATGTATATTGCCCTGATTCTTGAGTAATGATACGGTAAATGCTACTTGTCTTAATGCACCACAAATAGCTCTTACCTTGCCACATAATTTCCTGCATGTGCCCCAATATTTGAACAAAGCTCCAATCCCTACATGTGTCAATGTACCGCACCAGCCGATGATGTGATCTTCATTATATTATAGACTTTCACCAGTAGTAGGACAACACATTCTACATGCACTGCTTGTTTTCAGATGTTTTATCCTATTAAGTTTACTGGAAGTTATGCATTTATTTTTTAACCTTTCATTAGTATTTCTCGTGTATTTTTACCCCTAATTCTTCTGATTATATGGAAGAACAATATAAAATGTTTAACTATTGGTGTTAACCTTAATTTCAGTTATCTTTACTTTGATATTCCTTTAATCTAGTGTTTACTTTGGGATGCATGTCCCATTGCTCAAGTTTTGGGCCTTTCATGGTCTGTTGGTTTGAGCAGTTGACTCTCAGTCTCTGGGTTCCAATCCTGCTCACTATTTCAACTGTGAGGGTGTCATAAAGTAATGTTCAATTCTGCTGTTAGATGGTAATAGAGTAGCTCAAGAGTTGATGTTGTTGACTAGTTGTCTTCCCTCCAGTCTATTACTTCTAAATTAGAGATACCTGGTACACATTTGGGTCTTGAGAAATTATGCACAAACTTCAATAATGGAAGCTGTTCTCATTGTTTAAATCCAGACTTATTCTGGGTCTTCATTAGACTTATGTACCATTGCCATATCTAGTTCATTTCTAAATAGTGACAAAAATTATTTTACAAAATTAGATTACTAAAGAAGTTTTATGGATTGAGGATGAACTCGATAATGGTTTCACATTCTTATATTTCTGACATCTCCCAAGGTTTTTAACATGAGTTATCCTGTCACTTGAGAGACTGATGGTCAGTGATATTACTACCATGATGCACCACTTCGTTTGTACCATTCTGACTTCAGATCCAGGATTTCCATGATGTTACTACCATGATGCACCACTTGGTTGGTACCATTCTGACCTCAGATCCAGGATCTCCACGATGTTACTACCATGATGCACCATTCTGTTTTACCACCTACTGCTTCATTCAGTTGTTTCACAATGGTTAAATAATTGGTCCTCAGTTCTTCCCTTTGAGTTGGATATGACTTCATCTTTTTCATCGACTACAATGGGTGTTTACTTGGAGGTTATATTCTTAATGCTTTTTGTTTTACTATTCTATGGATATTTGGCCATATTTGTCCATTCGAACATGGCTTTCTCTGTTACAATCTCCTTTCTCTTTAAGTATTTATCTTATTTGGGATGGCTGGTTTGTCTTTTTTTTTTTTTAAATCCCACCTTGTACTTCATTCACTTTCACATTTCATACAGAGAAGAATCAGTCTACTCCCTTGTCTTTATGACATGGAATGTTTGATACCATGTCTCCTTCACTTCCTGCACAAGTCCTTCTTCAGTGATTTTTCTCTTGAGTTCTTTGTTCCTCTTGGATGTGTCCATATGTATCTTATTCAGTAGTTTATGGCCAATGCAGGTATCTCCGTAGATGGGTTGTCTTCTTTTTACCTCTTGTAGTTGTGGTGACGTACTCAATCCCATGCAACCTTCGACATCCCTCTTCTTATATCTTACCCAGAGTTGCATCTGTTCGGAGCTCTCAAAGGCTTACAAACCAGTAGGTGAGCAATTTACATATTTGAGTTCCCATATCTGTGGTGTATAAAGTATAGGTGGTACTTTTTCTTGGTTGTGTACTAGAAGACAACCAATATTATTATCATACCTCTTTGTTTTCTCTATTCCAGTGTGGTGCAGTTCTGGATGCCTGTTCATTTCTGGCATCTGATCTCCAGGGGTGATGATTTTCTGTCTGCATAGATGCAAAGAGTTCAAGAATGTACAGAGTTATTATATTCTTTCTGGTTTGTGTGGTGGTCTTTTCATGATGCATTCAGGTATCTTTGTTTTTTTTCTTTCTTTTCCTGACCTCTTGTTTTCTTGGCTTTGGACTTTCTTTTTGGGTTTCATGACCACCATATTCAGTTGTCAATCTTTCATATCTCTTGGATCATGGTGGCAGATGGAGTATTTCATCTACATATAGATCCATCCCACCAAGTGACTTCTCCATCTTTTAATGTTTTCAGTGGGTTTAATCTCACTAATGTTCTCCTATTGTCACTGAATTTCCACCTCTCATCCATTCTTTGCCTCTAGTCATTTGCTATCCAATCCCAGACTTCATCTATGGTTGAATATACTCTGTGCTTGATGTGGTTTAATGTTCTTTTATATGTTTCAGATGTATTACATTCTCTTCTCTTTTATAAAAGCAATGACTAGTTTTGTTTTGACTTCATCCCACACTATTAACCACAGGAAGAGGTTCTTAATTTCACGTGGAGACTTTCTCCGTGAGCAGTGCAATCCACTGCTACAAGTGTGAGTGGATGTAGTGGGAAGTAGTGTAGTATAGGGCACTCCCATTACATTATGAATCAAGGTGTTAGTTACAGCCAGATGTCTCAGGTACACCTTGTGACATAGGTGGGATGCTATTCATTGTGTTACCTTATATAAGTATTTCTAAAATGTGAAAGAACTTATTGTCATAGCCAAACAACACACTCCATGCTAGGTTATCTACTAGTAAGATGATAGATGGTTGATCATTCTACCAATCTGTCCACTGTGGCAACACTTTAGCACGTAACAAAAACTTTAGTGACAGCACCTTTTGGTCTATCACCTCCAGAAGAGAAGATTATTTCTGATTTTAGATAAATCCAGTCTATATCAAAGTTCTGCTACACGTGACTACCTATAGCCTCATGGATGTCACACTCTGACATCTCAAAGCTCTGCTACACTTGACTACCCTCAGTCTTATGTATGTCACACTCTGACATCTCAAAGTTCTACACTTGACTACCCTCAGTCTTATGGATGTCACACTTTGACATCTCAAAGCTCTGCTACACTTGACTACCCTCAGTCTTATGGATGTCACACTCTGACATCTCAAAGCTCTGCTACACTTGACTACCCTCAGTCTTATGGATGTCACACTCTGACATCTCAAAGCTCTGCTACACTTGACTACCCTCAGTCTTATGGATGTCACATTCTGACATCTCAAAGCTCTGCTACACTTGACTACCCTCAGTCTTATGGATGTCACACTCTGACATCTCAAAGCTCTGCTACACTTGACTACCCTCAGTCTTATGGATGTCACACTCTGACATCTCAAAGCTCTGCTACACTTGACTACCCTCAGTCTTATGGATGTCACTATTTTTCTGACACCATTTCCAGGAAGGAGCTAACCTTTATCATTTCTCTGTATTGATTCCACCACCATTCTAGTTCTTTGTGAAGGTGAGTAGCATTTCTCTTGTTAACATTTCCCTTACCTGAGAACTTATTTCATAGACACCCATCTTTCTGTGCCACCTCCCACCCTACCTTCCCAGTTCTGGTACATTCACTTTGCTTTATCAAGAATACACCTGTGTTGACATGTTCAGTAGGTTTACTGCACATGAAAGATGTGCTCCTCGTGGTTATAATTTAAAACAAGTGTATTACAGACTGGTGCAATACACGTTAAGTGTGTCAGGATGGGAGCTTTTCTCAAGGTATGTGCCCTGTGTAGAAAGTAACACAAGATGATAGCTGTTTCTAGTGCAGACAGGTCTGAATGAAGTACATTTTGTGACAATGTAAATGTTGACACTTGCACTATATTACACTATTATTGAGTACTGATACACTATAAACTATTGTATTACATTATTCTAGTTTTATGTAATGATACAGTATAAATTGTTGTATTACATTACCCTAATTTT